>NC_142801.1:57906244-58202207 GCF_049724085.1 Artemia sp. Qi Xiang Cuo
CATATAAAAATACATTTTAAAATTAAAACTAAACACGACCGTAAATTAATATTAAAGAATAAAGGAAACCCAAAACGAACAGAAATTAAATGAACAATCATAGCAAAAACATACAACAAGTAACAATATAAAATAATAAATAGGACTTAAATCGTTTAATGATGATATTTAATATTAATATCAAGATAAAATAGAAAAATATATTTTGTTATTGAAGTATAAATGAAATTTAACCCGAACAGAAATTAAATATACAAACAATGCACACAGACATACAATAAATATTACTGTAAATTAATAAATAAATCTTAAAACGAGTGAAACTTAAATTGAATATTCACATCAATCTTGAAACGAACAAACCTCACTAAAAACCATAGTTTGTGTATGACCTCCTTCCCTAACTGTAAAAGTCTAAACCCTACTGCGTCATTGGCGCTTTACTGAAAAAAAATTTTATGACAAATATTTTATTTTGTACTTAATATGGAAAATAAAAATAAAAATTATAGTAACATTTTGAATTGATGAGCTGTCAGCAATTATTATAATTATGCATCAAATATTCAGTTTAATTTATTAGCACTTTTTAAAGTTGTAAAAGACGAAAATATTTTCACTAACAAAAAGTGTATGGCCTCCTGTCCTAACTGTAAATAAAAACCAAAAGCCTTATGCGTCAGTTGTGCTTATATGAAAACGGATTATATTACAGATATTTTCTTTTCCAGGTCCTACAGTATTGAAAATAAAAATACAACTACAGTGAAATCAATTCTTGAACTGATGGATATTTCAACAGTTAATATCATTATACATCAAATATTCAATTTGATGTTGTTTATACTTTTCAAGACTGTTCAAGACGCATATAGTTTTGAGTAATAGTACAGGCAAATGGAGGTTTGACCCGAAACAAATTGCAACAGAAATGATTCTTACACCATCTTGTAGCGAAAAAAAAACTGAACAACATATCCATTTTAGTATATTCGGGGTCGACGCAAAATAACCGTTTTTTGGCTTTTAATGCGAATTTTTTTACGTTTTCCGAAAAATAATGTAATTTTAGTATCCGACCGTTTTTCTTGAAACGAAGTATTATTCTAATGCAGAATGACAAGCTGAGACAGAAAATGAAGTCATATTGGGTGTCTGGTGCAAAACAAAAAGTTTCACTATCATCAATATGCGTTGCGGTAATTTTTGTAAAGACAATCAATCGGCACTTGTTATTCAACAAATGATCGGTTGTTCGTAAAAATACCTGAGCTAGGCACTAGTATAAGACACTTCGAAGGCTACGTAATGCAATAAAAATGAAAATCGTCACATTCATCACTCGGTGTTTTAATGATTTCAAAGTTTATTCCCAAGATTTGACTGAGAAATTAATTAGACGAAGTCCTCCCAATTTACTCCCGTCGTAACCTTTGACCAACCCTAGTGGTGGAAAGCCATGAAAATGGTCGAAGCGGCTTCACCAGGAAGTGCACTTTCAAGTCATCCTGAAAATTGGCGGATTCCATACCATGATGAGTTTTCTTGGAGCAATGGGTTACATCATGGATGGGTATGGACTCAGAGAGATTCTTGAACACGTGTATGCGCCCAATACTGTTCCCCACCTTCTCAGCGGAAAAGCGATCGTTAGAGTAGTACGTGGACATTTACTTATTGACGCTGCGCTACACGCCATTCTGCTTTCTGAGGTTTTTGCCGACAACCAAGCTAGTGTTGATGAGCCAAGACTACAATCCGAAGAAACTGTGGAACTCAGAAACCTATACGAGAAACTGATGAATAAGGAAGTAGTTGCTGAGGTTGCAGAAGGCAATCCTTCCTTAGAAAAAATACAAGAATTCATCAGCAGCAAGAGAAAAGAACTGCTCCAGTGTCGAACATGAAAGCTTTGGTTCCAGTATTTGGACATGGTTGCGATTCTACGAAACTTTGTAAAAGGAGAACGAACTGGGTCATGGGAGCTCCATTTGAAGTCTACCTCAGACAAGTTACCTTACCTGACGGCTGCAGGACACAACCACTATACGAAATCATGCCATCTTTACCTCCAGCGAATAGACAAGCTCCAAGATACCCATCCTACGGTCTACCAGGCTTTCCAGAGTGGCATGCATGTAGTAAGACGATCTGATAGATTCTGGGCTGGACTCTCCACAGATCTTGTCATTGAACAGGAGCTTATGCGCTCTCTTAAAACCTCTGGTGGCCTTACCAACGGCAGCAGCATGACAGAGGCTCAGAGGTCCTTATGGGTTTTGTCACGACCAGTCTGCTCTACAGTAAGCCTTCTGATGGAACGTATCTCACAAATTCTGTACGTTACAAGCGATCAGCACAAGGAGATGTCAGAGCCGATGCAACTGAGAGACTGCAAAGATACGCAGACGATTATCGAGTTTCTGGAAAGGGGTTCACCATTGGAGGGAGATGTTCAGTTAAGAAGCATAGCAAATGGTCTAACTGCCTATCAGTCTGCCAACGTTGATTCTGCCAAAGATGTTGGCCTAAAAGTCTTTGACGCCATGTCTGTACAGCTGGTCTCTGACTTTGTTTTTCGACTAAAACAACTGGAAAGCAAAATGACCACCAAGCAACGTCCACGCGTAGACTGAAAACGACTAGACCCGACTCTTCTTTTTCAGAGGTTTATCATAATCGCGAAAAGGATCAATCTTACGGAAACTGAGTACTTTCATCACGAACTGTGTTCCTACCCAGCATCACTTTTTGACAACTCCTGCATGCTCCGGACTGCGAACAAACCAGAACTTGCGAAGGCCATAGCCCAGGCGTGCAACCTTGAGTTGAATTCATTTCCCCGCCTCGAAGGCACTCGATATATCCTAGACGGAGGAGCTCCGCTGCACAGGATTCCATGGACAAAAAATGAAAGATACCTGGAGATTCTAGACCACTATGCAACTTACGTGACTGGAAAGTACCCTTCTGCCACTATCGTTTTCGACGGCTACGATGGTGGGGCTTCCATAAAAGATATGGCTCACTCGCAGAGGAGTCGTACAGTTGGCCTTGAGATCTTCTTCGAAGCAGATATGCAGCTCAAGGTGAAGAAAGAAGAGTTCTTATCTTGCAAGAAAAACAAAGCCAGGTTTATCTGCGCTTTGGCTGATCATCTCCGTGCAAAGGGTGTCTCTGTCTCCCAGGCATCAGGTGACGATTGTGGAAGCTGCTGTTGCCTCTTCACGGTATCACGACACTGCTGTAGTTGGGGACGACACCGATCTATTGGTTCTCTTATGCTACCACTGTGACTTGTCAAGCAAGAAACTATTCTTCGCACCTGAGCCAAAGTCGAATAAAGCTCCCCGAATATGGGACATACACACCCTGAAAGAGAAACTGGGACAAGATACTTGTCATCTGATCCTTTTTGCTCACGCCCTGTTAGGCTGTGACTCTACTTCGTGAATCCACGGTGTGGGAAACGGTCTTGCACTCAAGAGGCTGATAGAAGACAATGATTTCCGAACATCAGCTGCAGTGTTCATGCAGAATTCCGCTTCGAAGGAGGAAATCAAGACCGCTGGTGAAGACGCCCTGCTGATCATATACGGTTCGTCGACAGGAGGGAACTTGAACAAATTCCGCAGAGAAGTTTTTGAAAAGAAAGTGACAACGGCAAACTCTTTTGTTCACCCAGAACATCTGCCACCAACTTCTGATGCAGCCACGTTTCATAGCTATAGAGTTTTTTTTTTATCAAGTTCAGGTATGGACCGGGGAGCCTGATCCGGAACCGAAAGCCGAGGAATGGGGATGGAAGAATAAAGATGACTTCTTGTATCCATTAACAATTGACCTCCCACCAGCCCTGCGTATGCTCCTAAAGATCGTGAAGTGCTCCTGTCGTGTACAGTGTAGTTCAGCGAGGTGTAGCTGCTTTAAAAACGGCTTAGTTTGTACTTCAGCATGCAGAACCTGCAAGGGACAAATGTGTTCCAACTCCCCAAAACTCGACAGCAACAATGATGAAGAGAAACTAGAACCCTAGTCGTTAATCCATTCCAAATGAAGAAGTTGTGAAACTAGTCGGAATCTGATTCTCTATTTTGTATTTTTTATAAGATTGATTCTATTTAATAGACTGTGAAGATTAGAAACCATGGTTTGACCCTAAATAGTATACAAGGAGTGTTTTAAGTGTGATTTACGATACTGACCACTGAAAACCAGTTCGGTTTGTAATTCACTTTCCCTAATTATTTTCTAAAAAGATGTAGATCATTCTTTAATGATTAAGATTTTTTTTCTGGTTCAGTGAACAACCTATTTGATTCTACTTTCGGTCTCAGGTCGTGATTCTACTTCAGAACCACAATTCCATTCAAGAAAATCGGGCTACAACGAAAATTGGATTTTTTAGGCGAAAAAATACAGTTACTTTTTGTATAGTGCTTCTTACGCTAAATCCGACTTCGTTTTCGGTCTCGCCATGTTATTTTGGGTTAGAATCATACTTCAGTTCAAGAAAAACCGATATCCAAGAAAATTGCGATTTTTATTCGAATAACGGAAAAAAATAACACTAAAAGCCGAAAAACGGTTATTTTGCTTCGACTCAGAATATGCGAAAATGTATATGTTGTTCAGTTTTTTTTTCTCTACAAGATGGTTTAAAAATCATTTCTGTTGCAATTTGTTTCGGGTCGACCTCTTTTTGGAGCTCATTTTCCTGTACTAAAAAGCACCAATGACGCAGTAGGTTTTAGACTTTTACAGTGAGAGAAGGTCATATGGTACCCAAACTCTTGTTTGTGGTGATTTTTGTTCGTTTCCAGCTTGATTTTAATATTCAATTTAAGTGTCAGTATTGTTAAGTTTTAATTATTAATTTACATTAATATATTTTTGATTTTTTTTTTAATTTATTTTATATTTACGTTATTTTAGTGTTAATTTTAATTTATAATTACATATTACAATATTTTTTAAATTTTGTAGATAGATATTCATATTAAATATAATAATTACTAGCTTTCTTATCTATTTATTCATTTATATGTTTGTATGTTATATGTTATATGTTATATGTTTATATGTGTGTATATACTTGTTGTATGTTTTTGCTATGATTGTTCATTTAATTTCTGTTCGTTTTGGGTTTCATTTATTCTTTAATATTGGTTTCTGGTCGTTTTGAGTTTTAATTTTAGAATGTATTTATATCTGCTGAGCTTAAGTTGAACATTTAGTTTAATTTCATTTGAAAAAATGATTTTTCTGAAAGTTTTTTTTAGTTAATTTTCGTTCATTTTTGATCTAAAGAAATTTCATTTTTATAAAAATTCCTGATTTAACAATCAAACTTAAAAAAAAAAATAAATTATAATAATAATTATAAAAGATTATATAAAATTAAAAAAAAAAATTTGAAAAAATGGGTTTTTGTCCCCCTCGGTGTGTTTATTATGTGATTTTTGTACTTTTGATATATAATAATTTTATAGGAATTGGTTTGGGGACAATGGGCGTGGGTTGACTCTATTAAACTTCTGTCTCAGTTGACTTTTTAAAAGTGAACTACAACTGTATATTTTTAACCACCTGAGACATCTCTGAAGTGTATACGAGTATCACTTCTATAATAACAAACTCTCTCACCAGAGAATAACTTACACTTCCTCGCCCTGCGCCCTGGGGGGTTGTGTCGACCCTGTTGTCGTTAGATCTTTGGTGTTTAATATTTTTAACTTACGTGTCACAGTTACTTTTTATCGGATGGGTTTGTCCATCCGATACACCCCCAGGCTGGGAGGGCGGTTGGGGCTCGTTGCCCTTTGATCTTTTTCACTCTGAGACAATGAACTAGAGAGCATAATTTGTGTTCAAATGAACCCTCAAATTCGTTTTTACTCTTATAAAGACAAACCTACCCCCAACTGACCCCCGAGTTCTCATTCAACCGCCGGCCCAGGCCCCTGGGGGGGGGGTGGCTACCCAGGAGTGTTTTTCTTATATGTTGGTTTTAAAATTTTTAACGAAATTTCCCTTCGTAAAGGAGTTTTTTTATATGATCTTTGAACTATTTTTAACAAAAACTCTACCTCAAATTTTTTATCAGATGTATTTGGGGAAAAGGGGCTTGGACGGGGGATGGAACAGTTGCCCTCTGATCACTTTTGACTCTTAAATAGGGCCTAGAAATCTCGATTTCCAATCGAATGAGTCCCCTTTGAAGTACATACGATGACCCCTTCCATATGAAGGGCCTCTGGGAAAAAAATAAATGGAGTGTGGAGGGAGGCTAGCTGCCCTCCAATTGCATTTGACTCTTAAAAAGTGTAGTGCAACTATCAATTTCCAATAAACTGAGCCCTCTAGGAATTTTATACGAGCATCCCTTCCATGAAAACCATCGCTGCCACCAGGGCATAACTTACAACGCCTAGCCATAGGCCCGGGGGTGCTGAGTCGACACAGGAGTTTTTTGTTATCAGAACTTTGAACTATTTTTAACAAAATATCTATCTTAAAATTTTTATCTGATGCATTTGGGGCGTGAAAAAGGGGGTGGGGCTAGTTGCCCTCTTATCTTTTTTGACTCTTAAAAAGTGAACACGAACTTGCAATTTCGAATCAAATGAGCCGTCTCCGAAGTTTATACGAGCATCCCTTCCATAAAAACTGTATATGCCCCTAGAGCATTACTCATAACGCCTGTCTCCGGGCCCTGGCGGGTTCCGTCGACACAGGAATTTTTCTTTTTTGACCTTTGGACTATTTTTAATGAAATGGCTACTGTGAAAATTTTATCGGATGGGCTTGGGGAAAAAAAGGTGTGGGGGAGAGGGGGCTAGTTGCCCTCGGATATCATTTGACTCTTGAAAATTGAACTGGAACTTTCAATTTCCAATCAAATGAGCCCCCTCTGAATTTTATACGAGCATCCCTTTCAAAAGAACCATATACACCCCCAGGACAACATTTACAACGCCTATCCCCCGGGCTCTGGGGGGGGGGGCGTTTTTGTTATGTAAATTTTGAACAAATTCCAAAATACTGGCTATCTCAAAATTTGTAGCGGACGGGTTTGGGGGAAAAAGAGCGTGGGGGGGCTAGTTAAACTCTCTTGACTCTTAAAAAGCGAACTGCAACTTTCAATTTCCAATCAAATGAGCCCTCTATGAAGTTTATAAGAGTATCCCTTTCATAAGAACCATACAAGCCCTTAAGGCATAACTTAGAACGCCATCCCCTGTGCCCTGGGGGGTTGCACTAAGACCGGAGTTTTTATTATCCTACCATTTAACTATTTTTTTTCACGAGGTCTATCTCAAAATTTTCATCAGATGGGTTTTGAAAAAGAAGGCGTGGGGGGGATCGCTTCCCTCGGAGCTCTTTTGACTATTAAAAAGTGAGCTCGAACTTTCAATATCAAATGAGCCCTCTTTGAAGTTTATACGAGCATCTCTTCAATAAGACCTATACATGCCCGCAGGGCATAACTTACAACACCCGCCCCCGGGCCCTGGTGGGTTGTGTCAACACCGGAAATTTTGTTATATGATCTTTGAACTATTTTCAACAAAAAAGCTATCTTAAAATTTTTATTGGATGTATTTGGGAAAATAGGGTTTAGGGTGGGGAGGGAGCTGGTTACCCTCCAACATCTTTTGACGCTTAAAAAGTGAACTAGAACTTTCAATTTCTAATCAAATGAGCCCTTTCTGAAGTTTATACGACAATATTGTCTATACAAAACCTTATATGCCCCCAGGGCATAACTTATAGCCCTTGCCCTGAGGGTTGTGGGGGAGTTGTCATCTTCAAAGATCTAATTTCCAGAACTTAGAACTACGTTTAATGAAATGGTTGTCTGAAAATTTTGATTGAATGCGTTTGGGGAAAAGGTGGGCATGAGAGGGGGTTAGTTGCTCTGAAATTCTTTTCAACTATTAAAAAGGGCACTAGCCCTTTGTATCTCCAATCGAATGAGCCTTTTTTGAAGTTTCTACGAAACCGGCTTCTATAAAAACCTCATATGCCCCCAGGGTAAAATTTAAAACCCTTGCCTTGAGGGTTTTGGGTGAATGTCCTCCTCAAAAACATATTTTCTAACTGAAAATCAACTGCGCTGAGCAAAATGGCTATCTTAAAATTTTGATTGAATTTGTTTGGGGGAATGATGGGCTTGGGGGCTAGTCGCCCTCCAATTACTTTCGACTATTAAAAAGGGCACTATCCCTTTGAATTTCCAATCAAATGAGCCTGTTTTGAATTTTCTACGACAACGCATCTATAAAAACGTTATATGCCCCCGGGGCATAACTTTAAACCCTTAAAAAATATATTTTCTATCTGGAAATCAACTACGCTGAACAAAATGGCCATCTCAAAATTTTGACTGGATTTTCTTGGAATGAGCCTTTTTTGAAGTTTCTACGACAACGCTTTCTATAAAAACCTTATATGCCCCAAAGGCATAACTTAAAACCCTTTCCCTAAGGGTTGTGGGGGATTGTCCTCCTCAAAAACATTTTTTCTATCTGGAAATCAACTACGCTGAACAAGATGACTATCTCAAAATTGGGATTGGAAGTGTTTGGGGGAATGAGGGGCGGGGGGGGGCGGGGCTAGTTGCCTTCCAGTCGCTTTCGACCATTAAAAAGGGCACTAGCCCTTTGAATTTCTAATCGAATGAGCCTTTTTTGAAGTTTCTATGACAACACCTTCTATAAAAACCTTATATGCCCCCAGGGCATAACTTAAAACCCTTGCCCTGAGGGGCGTGGGGGACTGTCCACCTCAAAAACATATTTTCTATCTGGAAATCAACTACGCTTAACAAAATGGCTATTTCAAAATTTTGATTGGATGTGTTTGGGGAAATGATGGGCGTGGGGGGGGGGAGGGGGGCTAGTTGCTCTCCAATCACTTTTGACTATCAAAGCTCTTTGAACTTCCAATCGAATCAGCCTGTTTTGAAGCTTCTACGACAACGCCTAATATAAAAACCTTATATGGCCCCGGTTCATAACTTAAAACCCTTGCCCTAAGGGTTGTGGGGGAGTGTCCTCCTCAAAAAAAAATTTTCTATCTGGAAATCAACTACGCTGAACAAAATGCCTATCTCAAAATTTTGATGGGATGTGTTTGGGGAAATGATGGGCGTGGGAGGGGGGGGGGGAGCTAGTTGCCCTCCAGTTACTTTCGACTACTAAAAAGGGTACTATGCCTTTAAATTTCCAATTGAATGAGCCTTTTTATAAGATTCTTGCCCTGAGGGGTGTGGGGGATTGTCCTCCTCAAAAACATATTTTATATCTTGAAATAACCTACGCTGAACAAAGTGGCTATCTCAAATTTTTGATTGGATGTGTTTGGGGGAATGATGGGCGTTGGAGGGGGGGGGCTAGTTACCCTCTAATCATTTTCGCCTATTAAAAATGGCACTATCCCTTTGAATTTCCAATCGAATGAGCCTTTTTGGAAGTTTCTACGACAACGCCTTCTATAAAACCCTTAAATGCCACCAGGGCATAAATTAAAACCCTTGCCCTGAGGGTTGTGGGGGAGTGTCCTCCTCAAAAATATATTTTCTATCTGGAAATCAACTACGCTGAAAAAAATGGCTGTCTCAAAATTTTGATTGGATATGTTTGAGGCAATTATGGTAAAGGGGGGGGGGGAGCTAGTTGCCCTCCAGTTACTTTCGACTATTGAAAAGGGCACTATCCCTTTGAATTTCCAATCGAATGAGCCTTTTTATAAGATTCTACCACAACCCCTTCTATAAAAAACCTTATATGCCCCCAGGACACAACTTAAAACCCTTTGCCTGAGGGTTGTGGGGGAGTGTCCTCCTCAAAAACATATTTTCTATCTGGAAATCAACAACGTTGAACAAAATGGCTATCTTGAAATTTTGATTGGATGTGTTTGGGGAAATGATGGGCGGGGGGGCTTAGTCGCCCTCCAATCACTTTCGACTATTAAAAAGGGCACTAGCCCTTTGAATTTCCAATCAAATGAGCCTGATTTGAAGTTTCTACGACAACGCCTTCTATAAAAACCTTTTATGCCCCCGGGGCATAACTTAAAACCCTTGCCCTGAGGGTTGTGGGTGAATATCCTCCTCAAAAATATATTTTCTATCAAGAAATCAACTGCGCGGAACAAAATGGCTATCTCAAAATTTTGATTGGATGTGTTTGGGGGAATGATGGGCTTGGGGGTGGGGGGCTAGTCGCCCTCCAATCACTTTCAAACTATTAAAAAGGGCGCTAGCCCTTTGAATTTCCAATCGAATGAGCCTCTTTTGAAGTTTCTACGACAACGCTTTCTATAAAAACCTTATATGCCCCCAGGGCATAACTTAAAACCCTTGCCCTAAGGTTTGTGGGAGAGTGTCCTGCTCAAAAACATGTTTTCTATGTGGAAATCAACTACTCTGAACAAGATGGCTATCTCAAAATTTTGATTGGATGTGTTTGGGGGAATGATGGGCGTGGGGGGCTAGGTGCCCTCCAATCACTTTCGATTATTAAAAAGGGCACTAGCCCTTTGAATTTCTAATCAAATGAGTCTCTTTTGAAGTTTCTTCGACAACGCTTTCTATAAAAACCTTATATGCCCCCAAGGCATATTTTAAAACCCTTGCCCCGAGGGTTTTGGGGGTAATCCTCCTCAAAAAAATATTTTCTCCCGGGAAATCAACTACGCTGAACAAAATGGCTATCTCGAAATTTTGATTGGATGTGTTTGGGGAAATGATGGGCGGGGGGGACAGTTGCCCTCCAATCACTTTTGACTATTAAAAAGAGCACTAGCCCTTTGAATTTCCAATTGAATAAGCCTGTTTTGAAGTTTCTACGACAGCGCCTTCTATAAAAACTTTATATGGCCCCGGGCCATAACTTAAAATCCTTTCCCTGAGGGTTGTGGGGGAGTACCCTCCTCAAAAATATATTTTATATCTGGAAATCAACTACGGTGAACAAAATGGATATCTCAAAATGTTGATTGGATATGTTTGGGGGAATGATGGGCATGGGGGGGGAGCTAGTTGCCCTCCAGTTACTTTCGACTATTGAAAAGGGCACTATCCTTTTGAATTTCCAATCGAATTAACCTTTTTATAAAATTTTATAACAACCCCTTCTATAAAAAACCTAATATGCGCCCCAGGGCATAACTTAAAACCCTTGGCCTGAGAGTTTTAGGGGAGTGTCCTCCTCAAAAATATATTTTCTACCTGGAAATCAACTACGCTGACAAAAATGGCTATCTCAAAAGTTTGATTGGATGTGTTTGGGGAAGTGTTGGGCGTGGAGGGGGGGGGGGGGCTCGTCGCCCTTCAATCACTTTTGACTATTTAAAAGGGCACTAGCCCTTTGAATTTCCAATCAAATGAGCCTGTTTTGAAGTTTCTACGACAATGCCTTCTGTAAAAACCTTATATACCCCGGGGCATAACTTAAAATAATTGCCCTTAGGCTTCTGGGAGAGTGTCCTTCTCAAAAATATATTTTCTATCTGGAAATCAACTACGCTGAACAAAATGGCTATCACAATATTTTGATTAGATTTTTTTGGGGAACTATCCCTTTGAATTTCCAATCGAATGAGCCTTTTTTGAAGTTTTTACGACAACGCTTTCTATAAAAACCTTACATGCCCCCAGGGCATAACTTAAAACCCTTTCCCTAAGGGTTGTGGGGGAGTGTCCTCCTCAAAAACATGTTTTCTACAATGATTGGGGGAATGATGGGCGTGGGGGAGGGAGGGGCTAGTTGCCCTCCAATCACTTTAGACTATTAAAAAGGGCAATAGCCTTTTGAATTTCTAATCGAATGAGCCTTTTTTGAAGTTTCTACGACAACGCCTTCTACAAAAACCTTACATACCCCCAGGGCATAACTTAAAACCCTTGCCCTGAGGGGTGTGGGGGATTGTCCACCTCAAAAATATATTTTCTATCTGGAAATCAACTACGCTGAACAAAATGCCTATCTCAAAATTTTGATTGGATGTGTTTGGGGGAATGATGGGCGTAGAGGAGGGGGCTAGTTGCCCTCCAATCACTTTCGATTATTAAAAACGGCACTATCCCTTTGAATTTCCAATTGAATGAGCCTCTTTATAAAATTCTAGCCCTGAGGGGTGTGGGAGATTGTCCTCCTCAAAAATATATTTTCTATCTGGAAATCAACTACGCTGAACAAAATGGCTTTGACTATTAAAAAGGGCACTATCCCTTTGAATTTCCAATCGAATGAGCCTTTTTTGAAGATTCTACGATAACGCCTTCTATAAAAACCTTATATGCCACCAGGGCATAACTTAAAACCCTTGCCCTGAGGGTTGTTTGGGAGTGGCCTCCTCAAAAACATGTTTTCTACTGGAAATCAACTACGATGAACAAGATGGCTATCTCAAAATTTTGATTGGATGTGTTTGGGGGAATGATGGGCGTAGGGGAGTGGGCTAGTTGCCCTCCAATCACTTTCGACTATTAAAAAGGGCACTATCCCTTTGAATTCCATTCGAATGAGCCTTTTTTGAAGATTCTACGACAGCACCTTCTATAAAAACCTTATATGCCACCAGGGCATAACTTACAACCCTTGCTCTGAGGGTTGTGGGGGAGTATCCTCCTAAAAACATATTTTCTATCTAGAAATCAACTACGCTCAACAAAATGGCTATCTCAAAATTTTGATTGGATGTGTTTGGGGAAACTATGGTCCTGGGGGGGGGGGCTAGTTGCCGCCCAATCACTTTTGACTTTTTAACCTCTTTGAATTTCCAATCAAATAAGCCTGTTTTGAAGTTTCTACGACAAAACCTTCTATAAAAACCTTATATGGCCCCGGGACATAACTTAAAACCTTTGCCCTGAAGGCTGTGGGGGAGTTTCCTCGTCAAAAATATATTTTCTATCTGGAAATCAGCTACGCTGAACAAAATGGCTATCTCAAAATGGGGGTGCCCTCCTCAAAAATATATTTTATATCTGGAAATCGACTACGCTGAAAAAAATAGCTATCTCAAAAATTTTGATTGGATATGTTTGGGGCAATGATGGTAATGGGGGGGGGGGGGGCTAGTTGCCCTCCAGTTACTTTCGACTATTGAAAAGGGCACTATCCCTTTGAATTTCCAATCGAATGAGCCTTTTTATAAGATTCTACCACAACCCCTTCTATAAAAAACCTTATATGCCCCCAGGACACAACTTAAAACCCTTTGCTTGAGGGTTGTGCGGGAGTGTCCTCTTCAAAAACATATTTTCTATCTGGAAATCAACTACGCTGAACAAAATGGCTGTCTTGAAATTTTGATTGGATGTATTTGGGAAAATGATGGGCGAGGGGGGGGCCTAGTCGCCCTCCAATCACTTTCGACTATTAAAAAGGGCACTAGCCCTTTGAATTTCCAATCAAATGGGTCTGTTTTGAAGTTTCTACGACAACGCTTTCTATAAAAACCTTTTATGCCCCCGGGGTATAACTTAAAACCCTTGCCCTGAGGGTTGTGGGAGAATGTCCTCCTCAAAAGTATATTTTCTATCTGGAAATCAGCTACGCGGAACAAAATGGCTATCTCAAAATTTTGATTGGCTGTGTTTGGGGGAGTGGTGGGCGTGGGGGGCTAGTTGCCCTCCAATCACTTTTGACTATTAAAAAGGGCACTAGCCCTTTGAATTTCCAATCGAATGAGTCTATTTTTAAGTTTCTTCGACAAAGCATTCTATAAAAACCTTATATGCCCCCAGGGCATAACTTAAAACCCTTGCCCCGAGGGTTGTGGGGGTTATCCTCCTCAAAAATATATTTTCTACCTGGAAATCAACTACGCTGAACAAAATGGCTATCTCAAAAAGTTGATTGGATATGTTTGGGGGAATGATGGGCATGGGGGGGGGGGGAGCTAGGTGCCCTCCAGTTACTTTCGACTATTGAAAAGGGCACTATCCTTTTGAATTTCCAATGGAATCAGCCTTTTTATAAGATTCTACCTCAACCCCTTCTATAAAAAACCTTGTATGCCCCGGAGCATAACTTAAAACAATTGCCCTGAGGCTTGTGGGAGAGTGTCCTTCTCAAAAATATATTTTCTATCTGAAAATCAACTACGCTGAACAAAATGGCTATCAAAAAATTTTTATTAGAGTTTTCTGGGGGAACTATCCCTTTGAATTTCCAATCGAATGAGCCTTTTTTGAAGTTTTTACGACAAGCCTTTCTATAAAAACCTTACATGCCCCCAGGGCATAACTTAAAACCCTTTCCCTAAGGGTTGTGGGCTAGTTTCCTCCTCAAAAATATGTTTTCTACAATGATTGGGGGAATGATGGGCGTGAGGGAGGGAGGGGCTAGTTGCCCTGCAATCACTTTAGACTATTAAAAAGGGCACTAGCCTTTTGAATTTCTAATCGAATAAGCATTTTTTTAAGTTTCTACGACAACGCCCTCTACAAAAACCTTATATGCTCCCAGGGCATAACTTAAAACCCTTGCCCTGAGGGGTTTGGGGGATTATCCACCTCAAAACCATATTTTGTATCTGGAAATCAACTACGCTGAACAAAATGGCTACCTCAAAATTTTGATTGGATGTGTATGGAGGAATGTTCTGCGTAGGGGGGGAGCTAGTTTCCCCCACATCACGTTCAACTATAAAAACATGCACTGTTATTTTTAAGGTCAGATCGAATTATCCTTTTTTGAAGTTTCCAAGACAACGCCTTCTCTCGAAACCTTATATAACACAAGGGACTATCTGACAACCCTAGCTCGGAGGGGTGTGGGGGAGTGTCCTCCTAAAAACATATATTCTATCTGGAAATCAACTACGCTGAACAAAATAGCTATCTCAAAATTTTGATTGGATGTGTTTGGGGAAATGATGGGCCGGGGGGGGGCTAGTTGCAGTCCAATCACTTTTGACTTTTAAACCTCTTTGAATTTCCAATCAAATAAGCCTGTTTTGAAGTTTCTACGACAACGCCTTCTATAAAAACCTTATATGGCCCCGGGACATAACTTAAAACCCTTGCCCCGAGGGTTGTGGGGGACTTTCCTCGTCAAAAATATATTCTCTATCGTGAAATCAGCTACGCTGAACAAAATGGCTATCTCAAAATTTTGATTGGATGTGTTTGGGGAAATGATGGGCGTGGGGGGGGGCTAGTTGCCCTCCAATTACTTTCGACTATTAAAAAGGGCACTATCCCTTTGAATTTCCAGTCGAATGAGCCAATTTATAAGATTCTTGCCCTGAGAGGTCTGGGGGATTGTCCTCCTCAAAAACATATTTTCTATCTGGAAATCAACTTCGCTGAACAAAATGGCTATCTCAAAATTTTGATTGGATGTGTTTGGCGGTATGATGAGCATGGGGGAGGGGGCTAGCTGCCCTCCAATCACTTTCGACTATTAAAAAGAGCACTATCCCTTTGAGTTTCCGATCGAATGAGTCTTTTTCGAAGATTCTTCGACAACGCCTTCTATAAAAACCTTATATGCCACCAGGGAATAACTTAAAACACTTGCCCTGAGGGTTGTGAGGGAGTATCCTCCTCAAAAACATATTTTCTATCTGGAAATCAACTATGCTGAACAAAATGGCTATCTCAAAATTTTGATTGGATGTGTTTGGGGGAATGGTGGGCGTGGGGGGCTAGTTGCCCTCAAATCACTTTTGACTATCAAAAACAGCACTAGCCCTTTGAATTTCCAATCGAATAAGCCTTTTTTGAAGTTTCTTGCCCTGAGGGGTGTAGGGGATTTTCCTTCTCAAAAACATATTTTCTATCTGGAAATCAACTACGCTGAACAAAATGGCTATCTCAAAATTTTGATTGGATGTGTTTGGGGAAATTATGGGGGGGGGGGGGGGGCTAGTCGCCCTCCAATCACTTTCGACTATTAAAAAGGGTACTAGCCCTTTGAATTTCCAATCGAATGAGCCTTTTTGAAGTTTCTACGACAACACCTTCTATGAAGCCTTATATGCCCCCAATGCATAACTTAAAACCCTTGCCTTGAGGTTTGTGTTGGTGTTTCCTCCTCAAAAATATATTTTCTATCTGGAAATCAACTACGCTGAACAAAATGGCTATCTCAAAATTTTTATTGGATGTGTTTGGGGAAATGATAGGCGTGGGAGGGGGGCTGGGAGGCTAGTTGAACTCCAATTCCTTTAGACCATTAAAAATGTTACTAGCCCTTTGAATTTCCAATCGAATGAGCCTGTTTTGAAGTTTCTACGACAACGACTTCTATAGAAACATTATATGCCCCCAGGGTATAACTTAAAACCCTTGCCCTGAGGGCTGTGGGGGAGTATCCTCCTCAAAAACATATTTTCTATTCGGAAATCAACTACGCTGAACAAAATGGCTATCTCAAAATTTGATTGGATATATTTGAGGGAATGATGGGCGTAGGGGGGGGGGGCTAGTTGTCCTCCAATCATTTTCGACTATTAAAAAGGGCACTAGAACTCTCGGTTTCCAATCGAATGAGCCCCCTTTGAAGTTTCTACGACGACCCCTTCCGTATGAAGTGCCTCTGGGAAAAAAATAACAAATAAATAATACAACATTGGAGCCGTATGCCCTTTACTATAGCAACGCTACAGCGTTGCCTCTGATACGTCTATGGCTATTAGGAATGCAAAAGTAAATTGTTGTACAAAATTGTGTTCTATTTACACAGTCCAGAAACAGAGAAGACCTGTGTCGCACACGACTCAGAAAAGATTCATATCAGATTCAGGAACACACTCATAGAAATGAAGAGTGCATAATACGCATATATAGAAAGAATCACTGCTCCAGAATCACGTAGCCAACATTTATAATTTTGTTACGAGTCCTGGGTCGCCTTGTTTTATTATAATTACATTAGGGCACCCAACAATGCAAACAACAATGCAATATAAAATGTATTGTGAAATATGAAATAGGAGTTATGAGTAAATATGTTTGGCAATGAAGCTCACAATAGATTGTTGTGAAATACAGCTCTATTTGAAACAAAATTGTTTTAACTGAAAACACTTTTTTACGCATATTTTTTCACACTTCTATTCAAATCAGTATAAATTCTGACTACTCATATGGGGTGTCCCAGGCAGACACCTCCCCCCAAATGACGCCACTGCCCTTGATGGGTGTTGTTACTTCAGTTGCAAAGTAACTCAACAGATGTTTTGAGTATTGTTATTAATTCTGTAGGTAAAATTAAAAGAAATCCTGTAAATTGTCCTCCTTCAATTAGTAGTAAGTATGTTTCCAATTTAAAGTAGGTTACTAGACTAGATAATCACTTTTCCGTGCTTCAGCCTAATACTCAGGATCTATGTTCTCCGATTGATCAGTTGAGGCAGATGATTTTTAATGGGTGACCTGATGTTATCGGATTCTGGATAATAATAATAAAATGCTTCTAGATATACCTGGTTACTAGGTGAAGTGAATAAATCAAAGAAGCATGGCAAAGGGTGGACCAGTCGGGATCTGTCTGTTCAAGAACCATTTGCATCATATTTTGCCAATATTGGGGAAACTGCGGCTTCGTCAGTCAGATCTTCACCGTCACAACTAGATTACAAATCTTATCTTGGACTACCTTGTCTCAAGTTGATTGTGCTGTATCCTGCTTCTGATTTTTAAGAAAATGGCTATCTCAAAATTTTTATTGGATGCATTTGGGGAAAAAAGGACGTGTGGCTAGTTGACCTCCGATATTTTTCAACTAGAACTTTCAATTTCCAATAAATGAGCCCTCTCTGAAGTTTATACGAGCATCCCTTCCATAACAACCATATATGCCCCCAGGGCATAACTTACACCACCTGCCCCCAGGGCCTAAGAGATTGTTTTGATCCCGGAGTTTTCGTCACATGATCTTTGAACTATTTTTAAAAAATGGCTATCTCAAAGTTCTTCTCGGCTGGGTTTTAGGAAAATAGAGCGTCGAGGGAGAGGGGCTCTAGTTGCCGTCCAATCTCTTTTGGCTCTTAAAAAGTGGACTAGAACTTTCAATTTCCGATCAAATGAGCCCTCTCCGAAGTTTATACGAGCATCTGGCCCGGGGGGGGGGGGGGGTGCGTCGAAACAAGAGTTTTCTTATCTGATCTTGAACTGTTTTTAACAAAATTGCTATCTCAAAATTTTTATCGGATGGTTTTGGGGAAAAACGGCGTAGGGGGGCTAGTTGCTCCCCCCCCACATATGATATTATGCCTATGTCGAAGTAATCAGAATTCTAAATAGCTTAAAAGGTTTTTCCTCGTCTGACCCTGACTGTATTCCAAGTATGGTAGTTATGTTCATTCTTCCTTCAATTATTTCTTCATTATATAAGTATGGTAGTTATGTTCATTCTTCCTTCAATTATTTCTTCATTTACGAAGCTTGTAATTATATCCTTTGAAAACAGAATTTTCCTCAGTTCTCTTAAGCAGGCTAGTGTAATTTTTTTTATAGAAAGGTGGACCAGGAAATGATCCAGACAATTATCGACCAATATATTTGATGTTCTTAGCAAAATTTTTGAAAAGGCAATGTTTCCCCGTCTACTTGCTTTTCAAGAGGGAAACAGATTTTCTATGATTTTCACTTTGACCTCTGAGCTAAACATTCAACAGAGCATTTATACTTAACTCTGTTGGATTTTCTCCACACCGTGCTTGACCCTGGTTTGATTCCTGCTACTATATTTCTGATTGTCCATAAATCTTTTGATTCTTTAACTCATGGGATTTTGCTTTATAAGTTATCAAACGATGGTGTAAAAGGACAAGCACATGCTTGGTTTGATTCTTATTTGTCAGGTAGAACTATCGCCGTATATTCTCACACACTACTCTATCTTTTGTCACTGATTAGTCTTAGCATCATCTTTGTAATTCAAGGAACATTAATATTCTATTTACTCCATCGGTGAATAATCTTCTGAAAATTTTTAATGTCTTGCTGACTTCAGTTTATTGATTTAAGTTTTTGGTGCAACTTTTTTTTAATAATAGGACGGACGACTCTGGGCTAGGTTAAAAAATTTTGCTGTTGTGAGGGGTGTTTGACTTACGCTAAGAATCTCTCGTGGCTTGATATCAAATATTCAATTTTAAATAACTTTAATTCATGCGGTAGTTTTCTCCCTAATCTTTGGCTTTGGGATTTTTTAGGTGATTTTTTTAGTCACTTTGTCTGCGAATCATCGCAAATGTTTTTTTGTATGTTTTTGTTTCTCCCCTTTTTTCCTGGCCATAGACCTTTACGAGGGAGACTACCTTGATGTGTTTTTGTTGTGAATCAATTGATATCCTCAGCGTTAGCAGCACTTGCTAGAGAAGTAGCAGTTCTAGTTGTAGTAGCAGTAGTAGCCTACAAATATTGCCTTTTTTGTCAATGTTCCATCACCCTTATCATTTCCTGAAAATCCAAAAGTAATTTACTCAGTCGATCTTGAGTTACGCCTTTTTGAAAGCCCGTAAGTGCAAAGTTAATTGATTTATTTCAACACCCCTCTTAACATTCATTGAAAGGCCCACCAGAATGCCCTTCGTCTTTTTGGAAAGTAAATATCAAACATTCCCACCTTTCTCAATAACATATACTATATGTAAACAATGGACGAATCACCTAACTGACAGCCATTGCCCTGAGGACTCTTTGGGGGGGGGGGGGGGGATTCCCAAATACATAATTTATGGACATTTCAATAATACTGAACAAAATAGTTGTCTGAAAATTTCGATTGGATATGTTTTGGGAATTGATAGGCCTGGGGGCTGGTTGCCGTATATGCACTCTTGACTCTTAAAAAGGACACTAGAACTTCCAGTTTCCAATTAAATGAGCCTCCTCTAAAACATATATGGCCAAACCTTTCATAAGAACCTTTAATGTCCCAAAGGCATAACTTACAAGCCTTATCCTAGGTTCTTGGAATAGGTTTTGGTTTTCATGACTGTCAGTAGAGCTTATACTAAAAGATGAATACTGCTCGGTAGTTAACTTCTTGGATGGTTTATTCACTTGAATGTATATAGGTAAGGTATACTAGATCGCAAAAGGTAAGGTATGATAAATATTTATTAACACAAAAATATTTGAACAAGAAGTTAAATTGTTTTTCTGAAGTTTTTTGGAAAGCTTACAGAGAAGTTAAATTGTTTTTCTGAAGTTTTTTGGAAGGCTTCTAGAGAAGGGTTCTTCTGAAACCCCAAAGTTGTCGTCGTCTGAACAGACAACTTTCTGAACAACTGAACGTAGTCTGAACATGGCACTTATCTCCTCAATTGTCTTGTTCTTTGTTTCAGGGACACGGCTCCATGTAAACCAAACGAAGAAGGCAAGTATGACGGCGAAGATAACGAAAACATATGGACCAAGTAGTTGCTTAAAGATAAAGAAGAACATTAATATAAAATAAATTGTTGTTTACTTTTAAAATTTATGATTGGCGTCACATTGTATATCTATGATGCATGTAACATACAAAAGGAAAACAGCTAAGCATAAGATACCAAGTGTATATAAACTATTTACAAAAGGTGTTTTAAGGAGTTTCATAATACCTAGAGGACAGATGAACAAACTATACCATCAAATGTGACAAGACCAATCTGAGCAGCTAAGGTAAAGGGTACAGAAAAACATCTAAGCTAATGATAAACAAAAACGAAGAACAAAGAAATTAACAGTCGGAATACAAAGAAATTACAAAGAAATTTACAGTCAGACAACGAATTAGAAATGAAAGTGAAGAACAAAAAACAAAAAATATGCGGTTGGAAGACAATTGGGAGTGAAAATTACAAGCGAATGCAGGAAAGCGAGTATCAGAACGTGCCAAAAATATAGCAAAACAAAAACTTATGCTGTTAAAAGACAAGCGACAGACAAAAATTTAGCGAGTCAACAACTGTTGATTACAATCAACAATTATTGGTTACACATCATTGGGACCCTTCTACGGCATATATATTCCATTGGGAGCCCTCTTTTTTTTATGGAAGAATAGCAAATAAAGATGCCTCATTTGAAGACTGCTATTTACAGCGAGTATTAATATATACATGCCTGCCACTTGCCGAGCACCGCAGCCCGGCCTCAAAACCGGCTAAGGTCTTTTTTTTCATAAATGGCATATTGACATTTGTAACCTCTAAAATGGTCTAAGAAAGCCACAACTTTAAGGAAGATTATAATTTATTGGGGCCTGCACCATTATATGTATTCCCTGGGGCCCTCCCAGATAAAAGAGACCTCCATTTTCCCGATAAAAGAGAAGTAATGAAAGGTGACTCATTAGGAGAATACTACTTACAACGAGTATCAATACACACATACCTGCCAAATGCCTAGCACCGGCCTCGAAATCGGATACATAGTTGTTTTTTTTATTCATAACTGGTATATTTATATTTCTAGCCACTAAAATGGTCTAAAAAGGTCACGACTTTAAAGGTGATTTTGGATTTTCCCAGGATGATTGTATCGAGCCTATGGCGACGCAATGAAATAAAGAAGAGGTTCGCATTGTCTACGGTTTGAAGACTAGCAACAATGAGAATTAATACATGCAATCCTGCCGCGTAAAATTGCCGGGGCCTGGCCTCGGGATTGGCTGCATAGTTTTTTCTTAAAGCTTGGACATAAATTTTCTGGCCACAAATATGATCTAAACAGGTCAAAACTTTTATGAAAAATTCAAATTTTTCCCAGGATGGTTGCATTAAACGCCATGACATCAAGAAGAGCCTCACATTATCTGCAGTTAGAAGACAAGCAAAAATGAGAATTTATATATATATATATATATATATATATATATATATATATATATATATATATATATATATATATATTCTGCTATATATGTATGTATATTTATATATATATATATACATACATATATATATATATATTTAAAATGACCAACCAGTCTGTAAAATCCATTGCCCTGCCTTATAAACATTTTGCCTCGTGATGCCTCTCGTAATGCTCGCTTTTTTCATACATATCCTCGTATTCTGCTCATATTCTTTTATATGTCACTTTTTTCTTTTATGGGTACACAATTCTAGCTTATTTATTGATAAGTAGCTAAAAGATACTGTACTTACTGCAAGTGGCAAGAATCCAATGCCAACGAAGAAATTCGCAGTCCAGTTAACAGTAACTGCAATAGATGACGCAAGTGGCCTGGCAGATTGATTGAATAGTTCACTGACTAAAAACCACGGAATTGAACCGGGACCGGTGGCGAAGGCAACAACGAATGCAATAATCAGGACAATGCTTATGTATGGAATCCAAGGTGCCAAATCCTGATATGCAAAGAGGAAGATTATAATATAAAATCTATATAATACATAATTATACAATATATAATATAACCTTAAATAATATAAAATAAAATAAATCTCAAATATGGTTCAAGATTTTTTTGTTTATAGAACAGATAATTATTTAGACTTGCAGTATTTTTTGTTGAAAAATCGCACCTCAATCACAGATTTTTTTTTTTCTCACATTGCACTAATCACTTAAATACAATAATCTCGTACACTTATTAAAGGACAAAATCTTCACTAGCACATGGATCTTAGGATGCAAAAACTTCTCAGTTATTAATCTGAGTATCGACACATTCTCTCCCCTTCTTAGAAAAAACACTGTTCTTCTCTTAAAATTTTTCCTAGCCCATTTCTTAGTCTAATAATTAATATCATGTTAAGGAATTAGCTTCCTATAGAAATCTATTCAACGCCTGTGTAATTACCACAAGCACTGTTATAATCTCTTTAGGAAAGGGATTTAAGTAGAGGTTTCCTAAAGCCAAAAGGTATTTCGCCATTTCACGTGATCCCGAGTATCTTATCTAATAACGTTAATAACGTTCATATTTCAACAAACTCCTTTACGATGCTTTCCACCCCCGACTACTTTTTATTTTTCAATCGTTTTAGAACTGACGCTAGCTCGTCCTCACAAAAAAGCTCATTCCCTGATTTTTGCAAAAAAATTTATTCATTTTTGTAATGTTTCCTACAATTTTTCTTTATGGTATATCTTATATATCTTATATGGTATATAATATATCTTCAAGATATCCCACCCATTTCCTTACTATCTATAACTGGGAAAAATCGCCCTAAGTGCTATCTCAAAATTTTGATCGGATGAAGTTGTGAAAAAATGAGCGTGGGATCTTTCTTGCGTGATCTTTCTTCTGGCAAACATCCAAAATTCCACATTTTTGCAGATAGGAGCTTGAAACTTCAACAGTAGGGTTCTCTAGTACGCTGAATCTGATGGTGTGATTTTCATTAAAGCTCTATAATCTTTAGGGGGTGGTTTCCCCTTTTTTGAAAATGAGGCAAATTTTCTTAGGCACTTAACTTTTGATGGGTATGACCAAACTTGATGAAACTTATATATTTGAAACCGGCATAAAAATCTGATTCTTTTTATGTACCTATTGGTATCAAAATTCCTTTTTTTAGAGTTTCGGTTACTATTGAGCCAGGTCACTCGGTTACAAATCGTTGCCACGAACTGTTTGAAAAAAAAATTGTGCATTTTCTATTGTTGAGAATAGCGTCATATCTAAAATGCTTTGCTTTTTTTCAAAATTATTAGCTAAACTCACAATAATGTGAAGGAGGATAATCAAAGCAATTACTGGTAGTTAAAGTGATTTTCAATCAATTTTGAATAAAAAGAATAAACGCAAATAATACAAATAGGGAAAAATATATAAAATAAATGAAAATAAAATGCTTCCCATTTGAAACTTGGCTAAATAATAAAAATAATCTGATAGACCTTCAAACCAACTATTACAGAGCTTAATGCTTGCACTGCCAAGCTAAATATTTTTTATTATTGATATAAATGAATATTCAATTTACATAAAATGTTAATGTTTGAAATTATAAGCTTTTAGTTTTTTAAGTCATGCTTTTTTTTTTCCTTTATGTCAAAAGTTTTAAAAGACATTTCTATAACTTTCCGGGATGAAGGGAACAGGACCCATAAGCCAAGGACTGTCCTGGATATATGATAACCGATACATAAAGGAAAACAAAGGACTAAATTACCTTGATGGCTAAGAATACAGTAAGAAGTATAACCACGACGAACATTCCAGAGAGACCGATGAGCTGTAGTGTTTTTCGTCCTGCCTTTTCGACCAAAACCAAAGAGACAAAGGTCATAAGAACATTCATGACGCCCATTCCAAGTGTGGCATATTGAGAGGTAAGTGTATTTAAGCCTGCATCCTCAAAAATGCTTGTTGAAAAAAACATTACCTATAAGTGAACAGATAATTACTTTTTTCATACCATCCTATGGTTGAACAGGTGTTTTAATTATGTTTCAGGAATTGTATGCTATCCCTGATTCAAGATTGGTTTAAAATTTGAGAATCTATTTGATCTGGTCGTGATTCACAAAGTATTTAAATTTTTTTGAATAAAACTTGTAGTTACACCACTAAGTTGAATCTACTCCGTACTTTCGTTCAATTTGTTGGCCATAAATTAAGTTTGCTTTTATATTAAAGGTTTCTTTTCTGGTCCTTTAAGGTCTTGGAAAATCACCCATGCTCCATTAGTGTTGCCAAATATTGATGATTAAAATATTCAAATATTATTTTCTAGGTCTTTGTTATCATACTAATATGGCTCCTAATTAAATTATCGAATCAAAGTTGCCAAAGAATGCAAAAAAAAAAAAAAAAAAATTGCTAGTTAAGCTGGTGTCCGAGGCCCGTTTACCCAGTATCGCCAAAATTTTTCAAAAGATAAAACACACCGAAACTACTCCAGTTATTGAAGAACTGAATTCAGGTGCACCGAAAATAGCACTTCCATAAAATATACGTTTTTCGTTAATCAATTTCTTCACCTTAAAACTGAAATGGTGTCTACAAAGCAATTGCACTTGTCAAATGAATGGCAGACAAATGAGACAGTTAATTAAAGCGTATATACAATCCCAAATGTAGTTTTCCGCTTAATATAATTTCTATTTCACAGTTTATCGGAAACGAATATGTTTTATGTTTAAACCTAATATCAAAAATAAACTCTAGCGGGACTCTTTGGAATAAGGTCCTACTAAATATGAGGTGCTAGCGCCCTAATACCAGCATTATATTTTAATTTGCAAATCCCCTGAATACAACAATTATAGAATTTCTGGAATTTCCAAGAATTGTCAAATTTCCAATGGAGAAGGGGCCATTCAGGAAAAACAAAGCCTCAAATAGTTTTGAGACGCTTCTTTTTAATGAGTATTCTAAACATTTCATGGAGACTTCAGGAGACTATGGAGACAGCTTCAGGAGACTATGGCCTCCGACCCTTCAAAATTAAGTAGATATGAGCATTGTATACCATCTATGATTTCTGCGATTAAATGCATGAAATTACATTTTTTAGTGGTAGGTGGTGAACCTCCTTGTGGCTGTATCTTTTATTTGAGACAAATTAGAGTTTCTATAGCTAGTACTTACAGCATTAATTCCTGAAAATTGTTGTGCCAGTTGCATCATGACAGCAATAATCAGTGGGGATTTTAAACATGGGTTTGTCCACATTTCCCTCAAACTGACCACAGTAGTCAATTTTTGTTGTGCAGACTCGGCCCTCATCTCGTCCATCTCTTCTTCGACTTTATCTGTACCTCTCAACCAATTCAACGCTAGAAATATTCAAAACTAATTTACTTGAATACTTTAGTAACACCTTGAATAATTACCTCATAGAAAAATAATTTAATAAGCCTCAAAGCTACACAAAATACTTCTGCAATCCGAGTCGTAGGTCACGTCATTTAAATTTGTAAATAACGCATACCTCAAAAACTATCCTTATCTTAAACAATTATTAATAAATAAAAAGGAGTATGACTTAAATTCCAGTGTTTTAAAGTACGAGACTTAATTCGGTCCCCGTGTACCTCCCCGGAGGTGTAACCAAGTACAAAGCAAGCCATAACTCATAGAAGCCAATATTGAAAGCGAGGATGTATGTAAAAGTTTGTCTAATGACACATTGTCACATATAGACAATCGTCATTACAATGTATTTTTCGTCAGGGCCCTTCTTAAATGGCTAGGCATCCTTGAAGATGGAGCAAAATTACAATCGTAACTGTCGTAAAAACCGTAAAGAGAGTCAGCATAGAAATAACGTATTCAGAATGTTGTCGAAGGAATTTTCTTTCATGAGTGTGTCTCTAAATGAATAGGTGCATACTTAAATTTTTTGACATTGTAGCTATTTCGCGCAGCATTGGCCACTTTACTTGGTCACTAAATTACACCCACGTCTTGCATTACTCCCTTATTCATCAAAACACATCCTTTTGACGCCTAATGCTGGCAACCATATAAGAATCAGTAATTTTGACAACACATATCACTTTTTTCTATGCATAGCAATGAAAAAAAAATTTAACTCTTACTGTTGATATTATCTACCATTAAAGGTTTCGTTTCAATTATGTTTATTTAAATACAATTTCTTTTCTGATTGACTTAAATTTTACCATCTCAAAAACCTAATTTTTAAGAAATATCCAATTCTACCTTTTTCAGCCTCCGTCTCTCGTCCCTTGGTGATAAGGATATATTTGGGTGATTCAGGACAAAACATAAGTGCAGGAACTTGATAGAGGACAGGCACAGCTGTGAATGCCAAAAGATATGGCCAAAGTGTTTCAGTGCCCATGATGTTCTCCATTCCCAAAATTTGAGATATCAAGATTGAAATTGTGAGAATTAGCTGGTACATTGTTCCAACCTAAAAAAAAATGCTCAATAAAAATTAGCCGAAATAAAAGGATAATAGAACAAAGCAAATGAATTAAAAAATAGCAAACTGAATTTCTATAGAACTGTACCATTTTTTCGTTGCTTAGAATGCCAAGTTTGAACCCCATTCCACTCTCCCAAAATATTTCTTCCACTTGTAAAGTTGTCTTAAAAATTCAAGCAAGAAACCCTCATTCCGGACCGTTAGACAAATTCTGCGGAAGACTAACCGCTTCCTCTTCATTATTTTTACCCCCCCCCTCGAAGACTATTTTAACCCCCCTCCCCCTCCGAGGAAAAAAATCATTAGTATGGCATTGACTGAGGAGCAGCTCATTTCTAATGCCCGGCTAGTGTGGTATGCATGGCAGAATCAGTGCCGCTCTGAAATTTGCACCAGCCGGTGGAAAAGGCCAAGCTTTGTCCTTCCAATCAATCTTCATAGCACATCCCATTTTTTGTCTTTATTGTCATTTTGCAGGTAAACATACTTTCCTGGTTTGATTTTTTTCTGTGGCTAGATAATTAAGCAAATATTTAAAAAACAACAGGATTTATTTTTTGATTTTGTTGTTGAATTTGGCCTGTTTTGGACAGAAATCTCAATATCACCTATTTAGTAGTTGATATTATTATTCCCCCTCTTTCCACTGTCTTCCTAGACTTGTTGGGTATTTAGTCCATTAAGCAAAGCTAATTTTGGTTGGAAAAGCGAATAAACTTATTTTGAAATTATTCCATTTAAATTCCGAACATTTTCAATAGAATTGTTAAAGTATACTGATTTTATGGAAAGGCAGAATGAAGACAGCTTTTTTAGCTATCAATTTCAAGTGATTTCAAATCTAATCTTGTCATTTTCCGGAAACTTATGTCCAGAGTATTTCGGGAGCGGTGAAAATTCTAATCATGTCCTTTAGCCTTTATAATGACCGCTTTTATGTTTCTCAAGACCGACATAAATTAGTCTTTTATTTATTGCTTAAAATAAACCATACGCATATAATCTAGCTCAAATCGGATAAAATGACCTAGGCTATTTCATATTCAGTCTAAATCACTCTGTAATTATCATTGAACCTAATATTGAAATATTGAAGCGATTTATACATCATGTAATGAAAAAAAACAGCTCAAATGTTACGGAATGTTTAATTTGGTTTCATTATTCAAAAGCTGTAAATTAATTTAACCCTTGAATGTCTCATACGTAATTATCTCCATTTTCAAGTTTTTGAAATAGTTAAAAAATAATCAGCCTCTGACAATAAATTTACAGCAAGAATAAAATACACTCTACCCCTGATTGCCTGGGATAACGTTGTAGGAGGAAGAAAAAAAAAAGAAAGACCTAAGTTAGAGATGAAATAAAAATCTTGAAGAGGTAAAATTTGCTATTTACAATTTTTAAATTTTACCATTTTACAATTTTTAAAAGCAGGAACAATAAAATTTTTAAAAATTCCGACTTTTAAAAGTAAGAACAATGATATATAAAAGCACAGAACAATCATACAGTCAAGTTATATTTATCTTGAGGACAACCGATGTCGCTAAGGTTGGAACAATAAAATTTACAGCTAGAATGAAATACAGTCTTCCCCGGGATAACGGTTTAGCAGGGAAAAACAAAAGGAATGACCCAAGTTAAAGCTGAAATAAAAAATTTATATTAAATATAATAAATTTTTAGAAAGTCTGATTTTTAAAAGCAGGAACAATAACAAAATCACGTTTCTCCAAAGAACAATCGATTTCACAGCGCAACGTCACACAGAACCCAACAAAAAATGTCTTTTCTTTCAAATATATGTAGTAAGCAGAGGATTTATGAAAGGGGAGAAAGATGATAAAACAATAGCTCTGCCGTTCCTCTAGGAACACCAAAAAAAACAACACAAAACTCGAAAGTTTTTCTTTCAATTTTAGCAATGAAACAATTATCTTACCGCCCCTCTGAGAATAACTGGAGATATCTCACTAAGGTACATGGGTGCCAATCCAGCGTTGAGTCCGCAATTAATTCCAATAAATATCCTTCCGGCAATAAGCATTTCATACGATTTGGCAGAATATGAGAAGCCTTCGAGAATAGCGCCAATTAAAGCAAATATGTTATTGACAATAAGCCCACCTTTCCTGAAAAGCAAAACGGCTTTGAAATAGTATATTTTTTGTCTGTAATTAGTTTTTACTTGAATAAATATTGTACTTTTTATTTATCTGTAATTTAAACGCTGGGGTTAAAATACCCCTTCCTTAAAAAAGAAAACGACCATGTTTTTAGTCTAGAATAGACTCTACTGGACAATCTGCGGGCAATTTCAATCCTCTAGCAAATCTTCCTCCGTTTTTTGGAGCGCCCATGCTGTAAAAATAATATTTGACCATTGGCATCACTGTAGCTTCCAATATTCTAATCTTGGTATGCAATTTCTAACATGCCAGAACAGTATTATGCTATTCACTACTCAAAGTGGACAACATCTTTCGTCTGTAAAAACTCAAACACTAACAGTTTATGGATTCCAAAAGGCAATAACACCCTCAAAGAAAAGTTATATCTTTTTCATATGTTTCGTGTTATATTCTTAAGGCTATTTGTGCTGATTTTCTACCCTTGTGTATTTTTTCTAAATTTGCGCCCGGTATCACCATAAACTGGAAAAATATAGATGTCTGTTTCATTAAAAATTAATTTTCAGATTTTACTAAAATTTAAAGATATTTATAAATGTCTAGGTTGCCACTAAATGATGAAACAATCCTATTTCATTATACTGTCCTTGGTATGGATTTAAAAAAATATATTGTTTTTGGTATGTTTGGCTAACTCTGAGGACACTTTTTTCATTTTTTTCTTTTGAATTTGCCATCATAAAATTTAGCATGTTTTTGTGCTAATACATCCGGAAACTACAAACAGATACATATGAATGTCTTTCCCATCATATATTGATAATAATTTTAAAGATATATATAATTAGCTGTTTAAATTTCCAATAAACCATTTTTTCAAGCATTCAGATATCATTTCCAGTGTCCTAGGTTCGACCTCCAAAAAAATTGTCTTGCTCTTGTTATGCTTTGTTCTACGGTAACATTAGGGATCTATACTCTTTCTTAGGTTCAAAAAACAATGCAAATACCCTTCATTCTTACCTGCCAAACTTTTCGGCAAAGAATCCTGTCAAAGAGCCACCAATCATTCCTCCAATACAATACACAGAAACAGCTACAGACCAAATCCATGTTATTGTGGCTTCTGTTGGTACCACAGTATAGTTGGATCGGACATAATCAGTGTAGTTAATCCATTCTTGTATAAGCTGGAAAGATGAATATATTGTCAAGCCATTTTTCATTGTGAGGGTAATGATAAGACATACCCTGCACCCTGAATAATTAAGCGAGTGAAACTCAGAAATACTGTTAATAGACTAGTTAAAGCACTAGTGGGTTTATTGGGGGGATAGGTGGCACTTGCCCTGGACGAGAAATTTTTGGGGCACAAAATTTCATTTAAATAATCTAACAGCTATAATCATTTTGTAATTTAGGAAATTGTATTTATGTTAAAATGAATTAGGGGGAGCACTTAATAAATAAAAGTAATTATTAATTTATAATTGATCAATAAAATACAAAAAATCAAAAATAAAAATGCATACCATAATAATAATTAAATTAAGATATCAATAATAAAAAAATAAATAAAAATAAATTCAAAACAGAAAGTAATAAAAAAAAATAATAATTAATTAATTGAAAACTAATAGCTAATAATTTTTTTTTAACTAAAAAAAAACTCAGCACTCTTTTTTTTATTTGATTTAAAAGGTTTTGGGAGAGATGAGGGGCGCTAATAAAGATTTTGCCCCGGGCGCATGACAGGGCAGACCCACCACTTAGATAAAGGTTTGCTTAGATACATTAAAATTTAGTATTTAGGTATAATAAAGAAATAGTACCGAAAAGCGAGATAATAGACAAATTTATATTTCTAGAAAAAAAAATACAAGCAAGAGAATATGACGAAATGGACAGGATCAGAATGAAAATACAGCTAAGAAATTGATAATGCATAGATTTTATCAAAATGGATATAGCACATGTAAAATCAAACTCTAAATTAGTCTTACAATTCTTCATTATTTCATCACATTAAAAATGCAGTGTTCTCATCAATCAGTCAATGACATAATGAAATGAAACAGCTGTAGTAAATGCTAAATTAATTAAAATTGATATGAAATAAAGTTAGTTCTTGTAAGTTGGTTAAATAAAAAAGTTTTTTTTAACTGAAACTAAGCAGCGACATTAAAACTTAAAACGAACAGAAATTATTCCGTATTTGAAAGGGGATATCCCCTCCTCAACGCATCGATCTTTACGCTAAAGTTTGACTTTGTCTCACAACTTTATTTCTTAAAACAATAAAAAACTTTAGCATAAAGAGCGAGGCGTTGAGGAGGCGATATCCCCTCTCAAATACGGAATAATTTCTGCTCGTTTTAAGTTTTAATGTCACTCCTTACTTTCAGTTAAAAAAAACAGTTTTTTTTATTTAATTTCTGAATGTTTTTGATTAATGCTGGTTTTAATTTTGGTGCACCGTACATGAATAATTAAAACAAAATTTGTATATTCCTTTTACTTTTTTTTTAGTTAAGCAGCCCTTCTTTGGGGACTGTGGGGGGATTAAATAATCCTCAAAGACATAGTTACTATATTTTCCACCATGCTGAACAAAATGGCTATCTCAAAATTTTGATCGGGGACTTTTGGGAAAATGAGCGTGGGAGGGGACCTAGTTGCCCTCCATTTTTTTGGTCACTTAAAAAGGGTACTAGACCTTTTGAATTCCGTTCAAATGAGCCCTCCTGCCATATCCTAGGAGCACTGGGTCGATACGATCACCCATGGGGAAAAGAAACAAAAAAAAACAACAAATAAACACGCATCCGTGATCTTTATTCTGGCAAAAAATACAAAATTCCACATTTTTGCAGTTAGTAGCTTTAAACCTCTACATTAGGGTTCTCTGATACGCTGAATCTCATGGTGTGATTTTCATTAAGATTCTGTGAATTTTAGGGGGTGTTTCTTCCTTTTTTTTCGAAGATAAGACAAATTTTCTCAGGCGCGTTATTTTTAATGGGTATGACTAAACTTAGTGAAACTCATATATTTGAAATCAGCTTAAAAATTGATTCTTTTGGTGTATCTATTGGTATCGAAGTTCCGTTTTTAGAGTTTCGGTCACTATTAAGCCGGGTCACTCCTTACTTACAGTTCGTTACCACGAACTGTTTGATCTTTTAGCTTAATTAAATAAAAAAAACAAGTTTTTTAAACTGAAAGTAAGGAGCGACATTAAAACTTAAAACGAACAGAAATTATTCCGTATATGAAAGGGGCTGTCCCCTCCTCAACGCCTCGCTCTTTACGCTAAAGTTTTTTATTGTTTTAAAAAATAAAGTTGTGAGACAGAGTCAAACTTTAGCGTAAAGAGCGAGGCGTTGAGGAGGGGACAGCCCCTTTCATATACGGAATAATTTCTGTTCGTTTTAAGTTTTAATGTCGCTCCTTACTTTCAGTTTAAAAAACTTGTTTTTTTTATTTAATTTTTGAACGTTTTTGAATTAATGCAGGTTTTGATTTTGGCTCCCCGTACATGAATAATTAAAACAAAATTTCATATTATTTGGTTAAATGGCTTTCTCGAAACTTGTTTAATTTTATTTACGAACGTTTTTATTAGTAATAAATATACGTAACTTAGAATTAACTTACGTAACGAACTTCTATATTCATAAATTTTTAACACGTATATTAGGGGGTTCGCCCCCTAGTCAATACCCTGCTCTTTAAACTATAGTTCGAATTTTTTTTTCCAGTTCTTTAAAAATGACCTCTTAATCACAGTCAGTTGATCAGTTGAAAAACTTGTTTTTTTTTATTTAATTCCTGATCTTTTTCTTTAATAATGCTGGGAAATCCGGCGCCCCCTTCATAGCAATGTCCCTTCCCCCATGAAAACTTCCTTCATGGAAAGATCCTTCCATATAGCCCCCGACACTCTCCTTCCCCCACCTACCAGAAAAAATATCCTCTGAAAAAGTCTGTATACTTCCCAATAACCAATACTATATGTTAACATTGAGTAAAGTTCATAACTTTCAGCCCTCCCTCTGGGGACTTTGGGGGATCAAGTCATCCTAAAAGACATTTTTATCATATTTTCGACCATGCTGAACAAAATAGCTATCTCAACATTTTGATCGGGTGACTTTGGGCAAAAAATGAGCGTGGGAGGGGGCCTAGTTGCCCTCAATTTTTTTTGGTCACTTAAAAAGGGCACTAGAACTTTTAATTCACGTTCCAATGAGCCCTACCACGATATTCTATGACCACTGGGTCGATACGATCACCCATGGGCGAAAAAAAAAACAAACAAATAAACAGGCATCCGTGATCTTTCTTCTGGCAAAAAATACAAAATTCCACATTTTTGCAGACAGGACCTTGAAACCTCTACAGTAGGGTTTTCTTATACGCTGAATATGATGGTGTGATTTTCATTAAGTTTCTATAACTGTTAGGGGGTCTTTCCCCCTTTTTTTGAAAATCAGCCAAATTTTCTCAGGCGCGTAACTTTCGATGGGTAGCTCTAAACTTGATGAAAGTTATATATTTGAAATCAGCATTGAAATCTGATTCTTTTGATATATCTATTGGTATCAAAAACCCGTTTTCTAGAGTTTCGGTTACCATTGAGCCGGGTCGCTCCTTACTTACAGTTCGTTACCACGAACTGTTTGAAACCAACTCAAAAATATATGATATCTAAATAAAAAATAACATTTAAATACTATCAAGAAATAAAGTTCTATTTTCTTAGTGAAGCAACAATTGGTGTCTTAATTCTAAACTATGCTAAAAACGAGGCTGTACTCGTCAATCCTCTCTCCAATGCAGTAAGCATAAATGGCCATTGACCAAATTAATGTAATCTATATCTTTGAGCTGAGGATGAATAATTCACCACTTAGGCCGAGAAGAAAGTGTTAAGTCTTAGGCCATGAAATCTGATGTAAGGAAATTACTGTTTTGGTTAAAAGGAAACAACCGATTTAGAAAATAGGTCACGCATTTTTTAATATTAAATTAATGCTTACTTTTCCTGGTGCGTTAACCACGCCAATATTGTAACCATGCTGGAAGCCTGATCCAATTGCAGCAGCTGCAATGGCAAAAACCAAACGGCCATTTAAACCCTGGAAATTATAAAAAAGAATTAAAAACAGAACAAAGCTAGTAGATAGTTTATACAACACATGTATCAAAAGGTTTTAGATAAAGAAGGGGGGGGGGTGAGAGGCAAACTAACCACAGACTATAGTGTCACGCACTTCCTTTCTAGTAATTCAAAATTTCAAACAAAGGTAGATTACACTGCCCATCCATCAGTTCCAAATGGTCCGTGGCAACGAACTGTAAGTAAGGAACGACTCAGCCCAATAGTAACCGGAATTCTAGAAAAAGGCATTTTGATAACAATTAATGCATAAAAAACGACTTTTTATGTTGATTCAACGTATATAACTTTTATTAAGTTTAATGTTACCTATTAAAAGTTACAAGCCTGAGAAAATTTGTCTTTTGAAAAACGGGAGAAAAACCAATGGTCTTAACAAAAGTCACGCCATAAGATTTAACATTTCAGAGAACCCTTTTATAGAGGTTATAAGCTCCTACCTATGAAAATATGGATTTTTTTTCGTCAGAAGAAAGATCACAGATGTGGGTTTATTTGCGTTTTTTGTTTTCTGATTCCCCAGAGGTGAATGTATCGAACCAATTGTTCAACAAGATTGGGAGAGGGCTTATTCAAACAAACATTAGTGTATTTTATTAATATTTTTAAGCAAACGAATATATTGCAGAGTAGCCAGCCCCCCTTCGATGCCCCCTTTTTGCAGGAGATCTCCAATCTACATTTACAGATAGCTATTTTGGATACTTGGACTAATCGAAAGCTACTCATTTATGCTATAGGCCTACTGCTTTATTAAGAATTAAATAAAAAAAAACAAGTTTTTTTTTAACTGAAAGTAAGGAGCGACATTAAAACTTAAAAAGAACAGAAATTATTCCGTATATGAAAGGGGCTGTCCCCTCCTAAACGCCTTGCTCTTTACGCTAAAGTTTTTTATTGTTTAAAAAAAATAGAGTTGTGAAAAAGTCAAACTTTAGCGTAAAGAGCAAAGCGTTGAGGAGGGGACAGCCCCTTCCATATACGAAATAATTTCTGTTCGTTTTAAGTTTTAATGTCGCTCCTTACTTTCAATTAAAAAAAATGTTTTTTTATTTAATTTTTGAACGTTTTTGAATAGATGCAGGTTTTGATCTTGGCTCACAGTACATGAATAATTAAAACAAAATTTTCATATTAATTTACTTTTATTTGGTTAAATGGCTTTCTCGAAACTTGTTTCATTTTATTTACGAACTTTTTGATTAGTAATAAATATACGTAACTTACGAATTAACTTACGTAACGAACTTCTGTATTCATATATTTTTAATACATATATTAGGGGGTTCGCCCCCTAGTCAATACCTTGCTCTTTAAGCGAAAGTTCAAATTTTGTTCCAATTCTTTAAAAATGGCCGCTTAATCACAAAGGCCGTTAATTAGAATAGATAGCTCTTATGAAAGTACTAAAAAATCTCTGGCTTAATGAGTGAGGTATTGACTAGGGGTGAACCCAATCATATATGTAATATTTTCTGTTCGTTTAAAGTTTTGATGTTGCTGCTGTTGCAGTTGAAAAACTTGTTGTTTTATATTTAATTCCTGATCTTTTTTTAAATAATGCTGGGAAGTCCGGCGTCCCCTTCATAGCAATGTCCCTTCCCCCATGAAAACTTCCTTCATGGAAAGACACTCCTAAATAACCTCCGACCTTAGGCACGTACGCAGGAATTTGTTTCGGGGGGCCCAATTTGTTTCAGGGGGTGGGGGGCCAAATCCTTCAAACCAATTATTCTGTGATAAAAATAAGAAAATTATGGGAAAATGAAAAAAAATCGTGAGATTTCAGGAGGGGCGGGGGCGGGCCCAGAGGCCCCCCCCAGTGTACGTACCGGCCCGACCCCCCCCCCCCACTACCAGGAAAAATATCCCCTGAAAACGTCTGTACTGTATACTTTCCAATAACCAGTACTATATGTTAACATTGGGTAAAGTTCATAACTTTCAGCCCTCCTCCCGGGAACTTCGGGGGATTAAGTCATCCTAAAAGACATACTTATAATATTCTCGAACATGCTGAATAAAATGGCTATCTCAAAATTTTGATCAGGTGACTTTGGGAAAACAATGAGCGTGGGAGGGGGCCTAGTTGCCCTCCATTTTTTTGGTCACTTAAAAAGGGCACTAGAACTTTAAATTTTCATTCCAATGAGCTCTCCCACGATATTCTAGGACCACTGGGTCAATGCGATCACCCCTGGGAAAAAAAAATAAACACGCACCCGTGATCTTTCGTCTGGCAAAAAATGCAAAATTCCAGATTTTTAGATAGGAGCTTGAAACCTCTACAGTAGGGTTCTCTGATACGCGAAATATGATGGTGTGATTTTCATCCAGGTTATATATATTTTTTAGGGGGTCTTTCCTCCTTTTTTCGAAAATCAGCCAATTTTCTCAGGTGCGTAACTTTTGATGGGTAAGATTAAACTTGATGAAACTTATATATTTGAAATCAGCATTAAAATCTGATTCTTTTGATGTACCTATTTGTATCATACCGTTTTCTAGAGTTTCGGTTACCATTGAGCCGGGTTCCAATAACCAATACTATATTTCAACCTTTCAGCCCTCCTCCTGGGGGCTTCGAGGGATTAAGTCATCCTAAAAGACATAGTAAAAAATAGGTAAAAAATGAGCGTGGGAGGGGGCCTAGTTGCCCTCCAATTTTTTTGGTCACTTAAAAAGGGCACTAGAAATTTAATTTTCCCTTCGAATGAGCCCTCCCACAATATTCTAGGACCACTGGGTCGATACGATCAACCCTGGGAAAAAAAAAAAAAATAAATAAAAACGCATCCGTGATCTTTCTTCTGGCAAAAAATGAAAAATTCCACATTTTTGTAGATAGGAGCTTGAAACCTCTATAGTAGGGTTCTCTGATACACTGAATATGATGGTGTGATTTTCATTAAGGTTCTATAACTTTTAGGGGGTCTTTCCCCCTTTTTTCAAAAATCAGCCAAATTTTCTCAGGCGCGTAACTTTTGATAGGTAATATTAAACTTGATGAAACTTATATATTTGCAGTCAGCATTAAAGTCTGATTCTTTTGATGTACCTATTGGTACCAAAATTCCGTTTTTTAGAGTTTCGGTTGCTATTGAGCCGGGTCGCTCCTTACCTACAGTTCGTTACCACGAACTGTTTGAAATGTGAAAACACTTTATTGAAGTGCTAGATGTTTCAGCAACTACTCTAGTGTCTTGTGGATATATAAGATCTCTTTCAAAAACTATTAATCTTGATTTATATTAAATTAAAATTAAGTTTTTTTTTTCAACTGAAAGTAAGGAGACACATTAAAATTTAAAACGAACAGAAATTATCATATATATGAAAGGGGCTGTCCCCTCCTTAACGCCTCGCTCTTTACGCTGAAGTGTTTTATTGTTTTAAAAAATAGAGTTGTGGGAAAGAGTCCAACTTTAGCGTAAACAGCGAGGTGTTGAGGAGGGGACAGCTCCTTTCATATACGGAATAATTTCTGTTCGTTTTAAATTTTAATATAGCTCCTTACTTTCAGTTAAAAAACTTTTTTTAATTAAATTTCTGAACGTCTTAAATTAATGCAGGTTTTGATTTTGGCTCACAATACATGAATAATTAAAACGAAATTTGCATATTAATTCTATTTTTTTGGCTAAATGGCTTTTTCAAAAGATGTTTAATTTTATTTACGAATGTTTTTATTAGTAATAAAGGTACTTTCCCATTATATGGGCCTTTACAAGGAAACCAGTTATTTTATTTTATTTCATTAGCATTAACCAAACTTGACTTTTTAGAAAGGTCCATGAAATGGGAAAGTACCATAATAAATATACGTAACTTACATTTTAACTTACGTAACGAACTTCTATATCCGTATATAAGGGGAGTCCGCCCTCCTAGTCAATACCTTGCTCTTTCCGCTAAAGTTTGAATTTTTTCCAAATCTTTAAGAATGGCCCCTTAATCACAAAGGCCGTCAATTAGAATAAATAGCTCTTATGAAAGTACTAAGAAAACTTTAGCGTAAAGAGCAAAGTATTGACTAGGGGGCGAACCCAATCATATACTTAGTAGTTTCTGTTCGTCTTAAGTTTTGATCTTGAAAAGTTTTTCATTTGAAAATTGTTTTTTACTAACTTTCTGATCCTTTTTTTTAGATAATGCAGGGAAAATTCTGCGCCCCCTTCATTGCAATGTCTCTTCCTCCATGGAAAGATCCTCCAGTGTAACCCCTGACCCCCCCCCCCCCACTACCAGAAAAAACCCTGAAAACGTCTGTATACTTCCCAATAACCAATGCTATATGTAAACAGTGGGCAAAGTTCACAAAGGGCACTATTTGAAATATCCGTTTGAATGGACCCTCCCGCGATATTCCAGGACCACTGGGTCGATATGATCACCCCTGGGAAAAAAAAAAACAACTAAATACACATACATGATCTTTGTTCTGGCCAAAAAATTCAAAATTCCACATTTTTGCAGATAGGAGCTTCAAATATCTATTGTAGGGTTCTCTGATACACTGAATCTGTTGGTTTGATTTTCGTTAAGATTCTATGACTCTTAGGGGGTGTTTCTTCTTTTTTTCAAAAATAATACAAATTTTCCAAGGCGCGTAACTTTTGATGGGTAAGACTAAACTTTATGAAATTGATATATTTGAAATCAGCATGAAAATCTGATTCTTCTTATGTATCTATTGGTATCAAAATTTCTTTTTTTAGAGTTTCGGTTACTATTGAGCCGGGTCACTTCTTACTTACAGTTGTTAACCATGAACTGTTTGATTAAAATTGAGACTTGTTGCAACAACTCGCTGCAGCACTATGCCACCTGGGGCTTACAAAGTTGTGCGAACCCTTTTTCCACTCATCTTATGCGAAGCTTTATTCTTTATTCCTTCCATGAAGTTCTGGTCCCCCTTAAACCCTCTCTTTTTGTTTTTTGTATTTTAAAATTTGTTGAATTTTTTTCTTTTGTATTTTCTAGATGAAATTGCTGCACTATTATTGATGTAAACTTGCATGAAAAATCACCCAAATAAAAAATAATTTCTTACTGAGGACTTATCTTCGTTAGACATTGTTTTATTTTATCCTTCTAAAAAGTATCTGGAATATAATGACCTAGCGACTGAGTTAAATCTGGCCAAACTTTATCTTTTGTACCTATTTTGACTTAACAATTGGGTGACTCTGTTTTTAATTTTTTTTTTAATCAGTTACATTAGCATATCTTTAATTTTGTTAGGTTAGTGTTTTAATTTAGGGATTTATTAAGTCAATATGCAGTGTATTGCATATTGATTCTGACCTATTTTATAATAATCATTTGCATATAGGTTTGCAATTAAGAAGTCCTATCTTTAATCGCATAGTTTCTTTTGTTTGAATTTCAAATACATCTATAAATAGAAGTACAAGGCAGTTCAGACATGAGAATTATGCGGTGAAAAAAAAGCTATAGAGGACGCTACCCATCTTCTAAAAATTACGAAAATTTTATAACGTTGTACTTTACTTGTTTAAATTTATTTTGATATTGAATTTAATTTACTCTTAATTTGTTTAAATTTATGATTTTGCACTCCGCTTTTTCAGAAAAATTATTCAATATTTGCACAAATTGTATTTTCGAACCAACAATTTTGAAGAATGTGTCTTGCAAGACTGTATCCAGGGGGTAGGAGGTTTGAACCCCCCCCTCCAATGTTTTTTCGAATCGTAAAAATGTGACAAAAATTAATATAAACAATTTTGATGATTTTTTTTAAGTTTTTGTACCCTCCTCCCCTCTGAAAAAAATCCTGGATGTGACCCCGGTGTCTTGTTTCAGTCTAATTTTAAGAAAGAAGAAAAACTACAGTTTTTTCTCTAAATTTTCAGAAATTTGTCTTACTTATTCATTTAAATTTTTCTTTGCATTGGAATGTGGCATCGATTCACGAAAATGTTGGAGGAATATTTTTTTTTCAGTCTAGAGGGTTGAGGCAACCCTCCCTAACCCCTGAGAAGAAACTGATGTATATGGTTTTGGATTCAATTACTTGTTTTAGTTGATTGTTTATTTTTATTTAGCTGTTGATAGTTATTACTATTTTTTATTAAGTTTAACTCAAGTTCAAGTTCCTTATTAATCAATAAAAAAAAGTTTTTGACAAAACTATCAAATTAATTACCCACAGTGTAACTCTGTGTACGAACTAATTTTGGCACTTTTCAAGTTTTTATATGTCTCTCCAATTTAGTTTGAAATCGCTTTTTACATCAATTTCTGTTTATTGGTTTTGTTTATATGGATGTTTTGCAGCCCATTTTGTTTTGTCTATACCCTATTTTAGAATACGACTCAAATCCTTCCAACGAAATACTAATGATATTATTATCCTTTTGTGTATCTGGTCATTTTCCATTATCCCATAAATTGAAAATACCCCTTGAAAAATTCTCCCATAAAACTCCCCCTGCGGAAAATCCTCTCTGGAAAATTCACCCCTGAAGAATTCCTCCCGCGAGAAACATTGTCAAGCCTTTTCTGCGTTTTTTCTAGATATTTATAAAGCCTTTGACAGCTCCGTCTTAGTAAAAAGATTAAATATAAACAAAATTTAACTGTAAGTAAGGAGGGACATTAAAACTTAAAACGAACAGAAATTATTCCGTATATAAAAGGAGCTGTCCCTTCCTCAACGCCTCGCTCTTTATGCTAAAGTTTTTTATTGTTTAAAAAAATAGAGTTGTGGGAAAGAGTCCAACTTTAGCGTAAACAGCGAGGTGTTGAGGAGGGGACAGCTCCTTTCATATACGGAATAATTTCTGTTCGTTTTAAATTTTAATATAGCTCCTTACTTTCAGTTAAAAAACTTTTTTTAATTAAATTTCTGAACGTCTTAAATTAATGCAGGTTTTGATTTTGGCTCACCATACATGAATAATTAAAACGAAATTTGCATATTAATTTCATTTTTTTTTTGGCCAAATGGCTTTCTCAAAAGATGTTTAATTTTATTTACGAATGTTTTTATTAGTAATAAAGGTACTTTCCCATTATATGGGCCTTTACAAGGAAACCAGTTATTTTATTTTATTTCATTAGCATTAACCAAACTTGACTTTTTAGAAAGGTCCATAAAATGGGAAAGTACCATAATAAATATACGTAACTTACATATTAACTTACGTAACGAACTTCTATATCCGTATATAAGGGGAGTCTGCCTCCTAGTCAATACCTTGCTCTTTCCGCTAAAGTTTGAATTTTTTCCAAATCTTTAAGAATGGCCCCTTAATCACTAAGGCCGTTAATTAGAATAAATAGCTCTTATGAAAGTACTAAGAAAACTTTAGCGTAAAGAGGAAAGTATTGACTAGGGGGCGAACCCAATCATATACGTAGTAGTTTCTGTTCGTCTTAAGTTTTGATCTTGAAAAGTTTTTCATTTGAAAATTGTTTTTTTATTAACTTTCTGATCCTTTTTTTTAGATAATGCTGGGAAAATTCTGCGCCCCCTTCATTGCAATGTCTCTTCCTCCATGGAAAGATCTTCCAGTGTAACCCCTGACCCCCCCCCCACTACCAGAAAAAACCTGGGATACACTGGTGATACACTGAATCTGGTGGTTTGATTTTCGTTAAGATTCTATGACTCTTAGGGGGTGTTTCTTCTTTTTTCAAAAATAATACAAATTTTCCAAGGCGCGTAACTTTTGATGGGTAAGACTAAACTTTATGAAATTGATATATTTGAAATCAGCATGAAAATCTGATTCTTCTTATGTATCTATTGGTATCAAAATTTCTTTTTTAGAGTTTCGGTTACTATTGAGCCGGGTCACTTCTTACTTACAGTTGTTAACCATGAACTGTTTGATTAAAATTGAGACTTGTTGCAACAACTCGCTGCAGCACTATGCCACCTGGGGCTTACAAAGTTGTGCGAACCCTTTTTCCACTCATCTTATGCGAAGCTTTATTCTTTATTCCTTCCATGAAGTTCTGGTCCCCCTTAAACCCTCTCTTTTTGTTTTTTGTATTTTAAAATTTGTTGAATTTTTTTCTTTTGTATTTTCTAGATGAAATTGCTGCACTATTATTGATGTAAACTTGCATGAAAAATCACCCAAATAAAAAATAATTTCTTACTGAGGACTTATCTTCGTTAGACATTGTTTTATTTTATCCTTCTAAAAAGTATCTGGAATATAATGACCTAGCGACTGAGTTAAATCTGGCCAAACTTTATCTTTTGTACCTATTTTGACTTAACAATTGGGTGACTCTGTTTTTAATTTTTTTTTTTAATCAGTTACATTAGCATATCTTTAATTTTGTTAGGTTAGTGTTTTAATTTAGGGATTTATTAAGTCAATATGCAGTGTATTGCATATTGATTCTGACCTATTTTATAATAATCATTTGCATATAGGTTTGCAATTAAGAAGTCCTATCTTTAATCGCATAGTTTCTTTTGTTTGAATTTCAAATACATCTATAAATAGAAGTACAAGGCAGTTCAGACATGAGAATTATGCGGTGAAAAAAAAGCTATAGAGGACGCTACCCATCTTCTAAAAATTACGAAAATTTTATAACGTTGTACTTTACTTGTTTAAATTTATTTTGATATTGAATTTAATTTACTCTTAATTTGTTTAAATTTATGATTTTGCACTCCGCTTTTTCAGAAAAATTATTCAATATTTGCACAAATTGTATTTTCGAACCAACAATTTTGAAGAATGTGTCTTGCAAGACTGTATCCAGGGGGTAGGAGGTTTGAACCCCCCCCCCCTCCAATGTTTTTTCGTATCGTTAAAATTTGAAAAAAATTAATATAAACAATTTTGTTGATTTTTTTTTAATTTTTTGTACCCTCTTCCCCTCTGAAAAAAATCCTGGATGTGACCCAGGTGTCTTGTTTCAGTCTAATTTTAAGAAAGAAGAAAAACTACAGTTTTTTCTCTAAATTTTCAGAAATTTGTCTTACTTATTCATTTAAATTTTTCTTTGCATTGGAATGTGGCATCGATTCACGAAAATGTTGGAGGAATATTTTTTTTTCAGTCTAGAGGGTTGAGGCAACCCTCCCTAACCCCTGAGAAGAAACTGATGTATATGGTTTTGGATTCAATTACTTGTTTTAGTTGATTGTTTATTTTTATTTAGCTGTTGATAGTTATTACTATTTTTTATTAAGTTTAACTCAAGTTCAAGTTCCTTATTAATCAATAAAAAAAAGTTTTTGACAAAACTATCAAATTAATTACCCACAGTGTAACTCTGTGTACGAACTAATTTTGGCACTTTTCAAGTTTTTATATGTCTCTCCAATTTAGTTTGAAATCGCTTTTTACATCAATTTCTGTTTATTGGTTTTGTTTATATGGATGTTTTGCAGCCCATTTTGTTTTGTCTATACCCTATTTTAGAATACGACTCAAATCCTTCCAACGAAATACTAATGATATTATTATCCTTTTGTGTATCTGGTCATTTTCCATTATCCCATAAATTGAAAATACCCCTTGAAAAAATTCTCCCATAAAACTCCCCCTGCGGAAAATCCTCTCTGGAAAATTCACCCCTGAAGAATTCCTCCCGCGAGAAACATTGTCAAGCCTTTTCTGCGTTTTTTCTAGATATTTATAAAGCCTTTGACAGCTCCGTCTTAGTAAAAAGATTAAATATAAACAAAATTTAACTGTAAGTAAGGAGGGACATTAAAACTTAAAACGAACAGAAATTATTCCGTATATAAAAGGAGCTGTCCCTTCCTCAACGCCTCGCTCTTTATGCTAAAGTTTTTTATTGTTTTAAAAAATAGAGTTGTGGGAAAGAGTCCAACTTTAGCGTAAACAGCGAGGTGTTGAGGAGGGGACAGCTCCTTTCATATACGGAATAATTTCTGTTCGTTTTAAATTTTAATATAGCTCCTTACTTTCAGTTAAAAAACTTTTTTTAATTAAATTTCTGAACGTCTTAAATTAATGCAGGTTTTGATTTTGGCTCACCATACATGAATAATTAAAACGAAATTTGCATATTAATTTCATTTTTTTTTTGGCCAAATGGCTTTCTCAAAAGATGTTTAATTTTATTTACGAATGTTTTTATTAGTAATAAAGGTACTTTCCCATTATATGGGCCTTTACAAGGAAACCAGTTATTTTATTTTATTTCATTAGCATTAACCAAACTTGACTTTTTAGAAAGGTCCATAAAATGGGAAAGTACCATAATAAATATACGTAACTTACATATTAACTTACGTAACGAACTTCTATATCCGTATATAAGGGGAGTCTGCCTCCTAGTCAATACCTTGCTCTTTCCGCTAAAGTTTGAATTTTTTCCAAATCTTTAAGAATGGCCCCTTAATCACTAAGGCCGTTAATTAGAATAAATAGCTCTTATGAAAGTACTAAGAAAACTTTAGCGTAAAGAGGAAAGTATTGACTAGGGGGCGAACCCAATCATATACGTAGTAGTTTCTGTTCGTCTTAAGTTTTGATCTTGAAAAGTTTTTCATTTGAAAATTGTTTTTTTATTAACTTTCTGATCCTTTTTTTTAGATAATGCTGGGAAAATTCTGCGCCCCCTTCATTGCAATGTCTCTTCCTCCATGGAAAGATCTTCCAGTGTAACCCCGGGCCCCCCCCCCCACTACCAGAAAAAACCTGGGATACACTGGTGATACACTGAATCTGTTGGTTTGATTTTCGTTAAGATTCTATGACTCTTAGGGGGTGTTTCTTCTTTTTTTCAAAAATAATACAAATTTTCCAAGGCGCGTAACTTTTGATGGGTAAGACTAAACTTTATGAAATTGATATATTTGAAATCAGCATGAAAATATGATTCTTCTTATGTATCTATTGGTATCAAAATTTCTTTTTTTAGAGTTTCGGTTACTATTGAGCCGGGTCACTTCTTACTTACAGTTGTTAACCATGAACTGTTTGATTAAAATTGAGACTTGTTGCAACAACTCGCTGCAGCACTATGCCACCTGGGGCTTACAAAGTTGTGCGAACCCTTTTTCCACTCATCTTATGCGAAGCTTTATTCTTTATTCCTTCCATGAAGTTCTGGTCCCCCTTAAACGCTCTCTTTTTGTTTTTTGTATTTTAAAATTTGTTGAATTTTTTTCTTTTGTATTTTCTAGATGAAATTGCTGCACTATTATTGATGTAAACTTGCATGAAAAATCACCCAAATAAAAAATAATTTCTTACTGAGGACTTATCTTCGTTAGACATTGTTTTATTTTATCCTTCTAAAAAGTATCTGGAATATAATGACCTAGCGACTGAGTTAAATCTGGCCAAACTTTATCTTTTGTACCTATTTTGACTTAACAATTGGGTGACTCTGTTTTTAATTTTTTTTTTTAATCAGTTACATTAGCATATCTTTAATTTTGTTAGGTTAGTGTTTTAATTTAGGGATTTATTAAGTCAATATGCAGTGTATTGCATATTGATTCTGACCTATTTTATAATAATCATTTGCATATAGGTTTGCAATTAAGAAGTCCTATCTTTAATCGCATAGTTTCTTTTGTTTGAATTTCAAATACATCTATAAATAGAAGTACAAGGCAGTTCAGACATGAGAATTATGCGGTGAAAAAAAAGCTATAGAGGACGCTACCCATCTTCTAAAAATTACGAAAATTTTATAACGTTGTACTTTACTTGTTTAAATTTATTTTGATATTGAATTTAATTTACTCTTAATTTGTTTAAATTTATGATTTTGCACTCCGCTTTTTCAGAAAAATTATTCAATATTTGCACAAATTGTATTTTCGAACCAACAATTTTGAAGAATGTGTCTTGCAAGACTGTATCCAGGGGGTAGGAGGTTTGAACCCCCCCCCCCTCCAATGTTTTTTCGAATCGTAAAAATGTGACAAAAATTAATATAAACAATTTTGTTGATTTTTTTTAAGTTTTTGTACCCTCCTCCCCTCTGAAAAAAATCCTGGATGTGACCCAGGTGTCTTGTTTCAGTCTAATTTTAAGAAAGAAGAAAAACTACAGTTTTTTCTCTAAATTTTCAGAAATTTGTCTTACTTATTCGTTTAAAATTTTTCTTTGCATTGGAATGTGGCATCGATTCACGAAAATGTTGGAGGAATATTTTTTTTTCAGTCTAGAGGGTTGAGGCAACCCTCCCTAACCCCTGAGAAGAAACTGATGTATATGGTTTTGGATTCAATTACTTGTTTTAGTTGATTGTTTATTTTTATTTAGCTGTTGATAGTTATTACTATTTTTTATTAAGTTTAACTCTGTGTACGAACTAATTTTGGCACTTTTCAAGTTTTTATATGTCTCTCCAATTTAGTTTGAAATCGCTTTTTACATCAATTTCTGTTTATTGGTTTTGTTTATATGGATGTTTTGCAGCCCATTTTGTTTTGTCTATATCCTATTTTAGAATACGACTCAAATCCTTCCAACGAAATACTAATGATATTATTATCCTTTTGTGTATCTGGTCATTTTCCATTATCCCATAAATTGAAAATACCCCTTGAAAAATTCTCCCATAAAACTCCCCCTGCGGAAAATCCTCTCTGGAAAATTCACCCCTGAAGAATTCCTCCCGCGAGAAACATTGTCAAGCCTTTTCTGCGTTTTTTCTAGATATTTATAAAGCCTTTGACAGCTCCGTCTTAGTAAAGAGATTAAATATAAACAAAATTTAACTGTAAGTAAGGAGGGACATTAAAACTTAAAACGAACAGAAATTATTCCGTATATGAAAGGAGGTGTCCCTTCCTCAACGTCTCGCTCTTTATGCTAAAGTTTTTTATTGTTTAAAAAAATAGAGTTGTGAGACAAAGTCAAACTTTAGCGTAAAGAGTGAGGCCTTGAGGAGGCCCCTTTCATATACGGAATAATTTCTGTTCGTCTTAAGTTTTAATGTCGCTCCTTACTTTCGGTTAAAAACTTGCTTTTTTATTTAATTTCTGAACTTTTTTGAATTAATGCAGGTTTTGATTTTGGCTAACCGTATATGAATAATTAAAATAAAATTTGCATATTAATTTTACTTTTACCAGAAGTAAAAGTTTATTGCGAAAAGAAATTTATGGTGATTTCGAAATAGAGCCTGAAATCCTTTGAAAATGGCGTCAAATCGAAATAAAAAGTGCACCCTTGGAATCAAAATGGCCCAAAACCTTTTTTAGGATAGTTACAGTCTCCCACCTTGAACACCAGGGGAAAATAACTTTTTTGCATGGGTAGCACTGATCTGTCTCCCTTTTTTTTCTTTTTTTCTCTAGCTGGGATAGGAGGTGGCCAGAGAATCATAGAGAGATGTGTAATGACATGGTCGAAAGCTTGTACAGTGAAGTTAAAGCCCCCCTCCCTGAACAACAAGGAAAATCACTTTTTTGCATCGGTAGTACTGATCTGTCTCCCGTTTTTTTTTGTTTTTTCTTCCAACAGGCCTAGCGGGCACAAGAACATCATAGAGAGATGCTTAATGGCTCGTTCAAAAGCTATTTCTCACATCTACGTGATTTTTATAAATTCTGCCATCTACAAATGCCATATGGCACTAAAATGGCCCTTTTTGTGCTATTTTTCAAGGGGTGGCACTAGCAGTCTACCAGAACATCGTTGACAAATCTTTTATAGCTCATATAAAAGATATTGCACATATCTACGTCTTTCATATAAATTCCACCATCATCAAGTTCCAAATGGCACTACGGCACTTTTGGTGTCGTGTCTCAAATGGAAAAGCAGGGGCTATTGGGCTAGCAGAACTTATAAAAGTGATGTTTAATGACTCATTTGGAAGCTATTGCTCATATATACGTGTTTTTTTTTATTAGTTTTACATTCGTAAGTGACTTTTTTGCATGGGTAGCACTGATCTTACTCCCTTTTTTTTCTTTTTTTCTCTAGCTGGGATAGGGGGTGGCCAGAGAATCATAGAGAGATGTGTAATAGCTCATTCGAAAAGGAATTAAATTTGTAAGTGCCCTTTTTAAGCGACCAAAAAGACTGGAGGGCAAATAGTCCCCCCTCCCTAAAGGCCTCCCCCCCAAAAAAAATAGTCCTATAAAAATTTTGACATAGCCATTTTGTTTAACATAGTTCAAAGGTTCAATATATATTGTTTTGATGATGATATGACCCTCCATAGTCTTTGAGGAAGGGCTGTATGTGGTATCGGGAGTATCGATATCGCGCGTATCGGTATCGGGTGTATTGGTATTGCACGTATCGTATCGGAAATATCGGCTTCGGTGTCCGTTGTTGTTTTCGTTCAGTCATTTTCTATGCACACTTTTTAAGGCATGTCCCGGCAAGGTATTATGGTTGCAGCGGTATCTGCAACCTAGTAAAGAGCGAAACACAGCAAATAGTAACCAAAAGTTAAAAAACGCATCCTGAAAAAAAAAACTGCCTAGTGAAAAAAATTCCCATCTGGCACTGACTCAGGAATGTTAACTATTATTTCGGTTTGTCATAAGAGTAAAAGTTTATTGTGAAAGGACATTTATGGTGGTTTCGAAAAAACCTCAAATTCCTCGAAAATGGCGTTACATCGAAATGGAAATTATACCATTGGAATCAACATGGTCGAAAGCTTGTACAGTGAAGTTATAGCCCCCCTCCCTGAACAACAAGGAAAATCACTTTTTTGCATCGGTAGTACTGATCTGTCTCCCGTTTTTTTTTGTTTTTTCTTCCAACAGGCCTAGCGGGCACAAGAACATCATAGAGAGATGCTTAATGGCTCGTTCAAAAGCTATTTCTCACATCTACGTGATTTTTATAAATTCTGCCATCTACAAATGCCATATGGCACTAAAATGGCCCTTTTTGTGCTATTTTTCAAGGGGTGGCACTAGCAGTCTACCAGAACATCGTTGACAAATCTTTTATAGCTCATATAAAAGATATTGCACATATCTACGTCTTTCATATAAATTCCACCATCATCAAGTTCCAAATGGCACTACGGCACTTTTGGTGTCGTGTCTCAAATGGAAAAGCAGGGGCTATTGGGCTAGCAGAACTTATAAAAGTGATGTTTAATGACTCATTTGGAAGCTATTGCTCATATATACGTGTTTTTTTTTATTAGTTTTACATTCGTAATTGCTATATAGCACTGAAAACAAAACTTATGGTGCCACTTCTTAAGTGGAAAAGCTCTGAAGTACAAAACAGTTATCACTGTAATAGTTATGTTCCAGAACCCTTAACTGGAGGTTCGCAAGAACCCCTCCCAACCCCCTTAGTAAGCTTCAAAAATCGTCTGCTCACCAGTAAGCTGCTGAAACATTAGCAGGTTACCACACCATCGTTGATAGATATTTAATGGCTCAATTATATGCTATTGCTTATATTTACTAGGTTTTTAATAATTCTACTATCTATTAGATTTCACAGACTTTAATGTCAACTATTTTCTGAGGAGAATTTGCAATGAACTCTTTGTCATAGTTGAAAGATTAGCTACAACCTAGTAAAGAGCGAACCACAGCACATAGTAACTAAAAGTTAAAAAATATTAAAACGGTCGTTTGTTCTTCTTTATTCCAGGCCTAGCGGGTTACTAGAATATCATAGATATATACATAATAGCTCAATAAAAAGCTATTTCTCATATGTAAGTGGTTTATATAAATTTTGCCGTGTGCAAGTGGCATATGACAGGAAAAAAGGAACTTTTTATGCCTTTTCTCGAGGGGTGGGGCTAGTGGGCTACCAGAACATCTTAGATATATTTTTGAAAGCTCATATAAAAAAAATTGTTTATATTTATGTTCTTTCTATAAATTCCCCCATTTGCAAGTTTCTACTAGCACTAAAAACGGCACTTTTGGTGGCATGTCTCAAGTGGAAAAGCTAGAATCACTGGACTACTAGAACTTTTTAGAGTGATGTTTAATGGCTCTTTTGAAAACTTATGCTCATATCTACTTGCTTTTTATCAATTCTACCATTCGTAAGTGAAATATAGCACTGAAAACAACATTTTTGGTGCCACTTCTTAAGTGAAAAATCTTGGAAGTATAAAACGGTATCATTGTAATAATTATGGTATAAAACCCTTAACTGGAGGTTTGCAAGAACACCTCCTGCAACTTCCTCCTCCAGTCCCCCTTAATAAGCCACACAATTAAAGTCCTACAAAAACCAATATATTAAATTACATTATTAGAGGTGTGCTTCTGTCAGTACAGTGCTGGAATTCAAATTAGATTATCATGCGTTCAATTCCAGCTTGGATTTTTTTTCAATCATGGTTTGTCCCTTCTTACAATTACTTTTCAGATAATCCGTTATTTTTTCAAGCCTGATGCACTCAGTTTTTAAGGTATATCCCGGGAAGGCAGATTTTCAACCTATATCTCATACCTACGTGCTTTTTATCAATTTTACCATCCAAAAGTGCCATATAGCACTAAAAACGGCACTTTTGGTACCCCTTCTTAACTGGAAGAGTTTGGAAGCATAAAACGGTACCATTGTAATAGTTATGATCCAAAGCCCTTAGCTGGAGGCTTATAAGATCCCCTCACATATACTTCCCTATCCAGACCTTCTTAGTAAGTTTCATAAAACGCCTAGTCATATTAAAAGTAAAAGATTATTGCGAAAACAAATTAACTAAAATTAAAAACTTTTCAACTAAACATCTACCAAAAATTAAGCTTGATTGATCAACAGTATTGAATTGAACCTTCAAACTTCACTCTGTGATGAAGCCTGTGTGCTAGTTCTAACGGCGGTAATTGAAGGGAAGGGACTTCCTTGCCCCCTTAGTTTTTGCTCTTGCCTAGGTTTTGAAATCACCTTTTTTGGTAATCATAGGCAGCGCGCTACTGCTGTCTAAGTAAAGAATGATGTGGGAACAATGTGTTTTTGTTTTCTTCGGCCAGGCACTTCGTATCGAAGGAGTTGTCGTAGAAACTTCGAAAAGGGTTCATTCGAGTTGAAATTGGAGTGGCTAGTGCCCTTTTTAATAGTCGAAAGTGACTGGAGGGCAACTAGCCCCCCCCCACGCCCATCATTCCCCCAAACACATCCGATCAAAATTTTGATATAGCCATTTTGTTCAGCGTAGTTGATTTCCAAATAGAAAATATGTTTTTGAGGAGGACACTCACCCACAACCCTCGGGGCAAGGGTTTTAAGTTATGCCCTGAGGGCATATAAGAACGATGTTGGGGTAATGTACTATGTATTATTCTTCTCCTATAGAGCAGGCACTTCATATGGAAGGGTTCGTCGTATAAACTTCAAAAGGGGCTCATTCAATTGGAAATAGAGAGTTCTAGTGCTCTTTTTAATAGTCGAAAGTGATTGAAGGGCAACTAGCCCCCCCCCCCCACACCCATCATTCCCCCAAACACATCCGATCAAAATTTTGAGATAGCCATTTTGTTCAGCGTAGTTGATTTCCAGATAGAAAATATATTTTTGAGGAGGACACTCCCCCCCAACCCTCAGGGCAAGGGTTTTAAGTTATGCCCTGGGGGCATATAAGAACGATGTTGGCACAATGTACTATTTATTTTTTTTTCTTTTTTATTATTTTTTTTTTCCTATTTTAGAGCTGGGCACTTCATATGGAAGGGGTCGTCATAGAAACTTAAAAAGGGGCTCATTCGATTGGAAATTGAGAGTGCCCTTTTTAATAGTCGAAAGTGATTAGAGGGTTACTAACGATCCTCTCACGCCCACCATTTTCAAAAACACATCCAATCAAAATTTTAAAATATGCATTTTGTTCAACGTAATTGAACGTTCTGGAAATCAGGTCTATTAGGATGATACCCCCCTCAGAGCCCTCAGTGCAAGGGTTGTAAGTTATGCCCTGGGGGCATATAAGGTTTATATAGAAAGATGTTCTATAAATCATAGGCAGCACGATCGAGCTGCCTAAGTAAAGAACGGAGACACTCGAGAACGAGACAAGAAACGGGGACTAGGTAAAGAGGAGGACACAACCCTCAGGCAAGAGTTTAAAGTTATGCCCTGGGGGCATATAAGAACGATGTTGGCACAATTTATTATTTGTTAATTTTTTCCATTAGAGCAGGGCACTTCGTATCGAAGAAGTTGTCGTAGAAACTTCGAAAAGCGCTCATTAAATTGAAAATTGGAGATGCTTGTGCCCTTTTTAATAGACGAAAGTGATTGGAAGGCGACTAACACCCCCATAACCTCCCCAAACATATCCAATCAAAATTTTGAGATAGCCATGTTGTTTAACGCAGTTGAAAGTTCAGGAAATTCGGTCTTAGAGGATGACATCCACCCTAACAGACCTTAGGGTAAGGGTAAGGGTTGTAATTTATGCCCTGGAGGCATATAAGATGTTTATAGAAAGCGTTGTCGTTTCCAAAAGGGCTCATTCGATTGGAAATCGAAAGGCCAAGTGTTCTTTTTAATAGTCGAAAGTGACTGTAAGTCTTGACATTTTATAGTAAAGATCGAAGTGGGTATAATGTATTATTTTTTGTTGTTGTGGTTGTTTAGACCAGCGCACTTCGTATCGAAGGAAATGTCGTGGGAACTTCGAAAAGGGCTCATTCGTTTGAAAATAGAAAGGGCTGATGCCCTTTTTAATAGTCGAAAGTGATTTGAGGGCAACTAATCCCCCTTCCACTCCCACCCTCCCTCGCCACCCCTCCCATTTCTGCTCTTAAAATTTAACCGAATCAAAATAGCGTAAGTGTATCCAAGCTATCAAAGAAAGTAAACATATTTTTTTGCGAATGGTATCAAGTTTTCTATTTCAAGTCAACTAGAGAAGGTATGAAACTAAATTAAACAGTACTATTTGTGTCCAGATTTTTAAAAGCGTGTATGTTGTTAAAAATTGCTGAAAATTTTTCTCCAGCATATAAATAGCAGGCCAAACTATAAAGTCTTAAAAAACAAAGAGATTTAAAGTATCATTTTCTTTTTTCCTGAAAAGACTATGTAAATATAAAACGAACAGAAATTAATCAAAAAAACTTTTTCCACAAAATAAGTTTTTCTAAGAAAAGTAAAAAACTCCATTAAACAAAAAATGAGCAAAAATAAAATCAAATAATTTACCAATCGTGAAACTACCACAAATCAGCATCGATAAATAAATTAAACCCAAAACGAACATAAATTACAATAATTAACCGAGTCAAACTCAAAACGAGCAGAAATTAACATAAGTTGGGTGCAAAACCCCTATGCCTTCCCAATGCCAGAACAAAATTAGCTCTTTACTTAAAAGAATACAAATGAATGTGCATTGTCAATTTAATGTACATATACTGATATTTAGTAATCAAAATGTTAATATTATTTGATTTATTAAAGTTATAAAGTAAAAACATTTATATTTTTAATCCCGCCCCCCGTGGAAAATAAGGCTTTCCAAATTTGAGAATTTTATTTGAGTTTTATTTTAGTTTCCGTAGGGGGATGGAATTTTGGTACTTGTGTGTTATACGCCACTCACTCAAGTTTACGCTGTGTAAAATTCGAGAACACACCGGTTTTTGCGTTAGTTTCTTCGTTACTTTAGAAATAAATTTGCGCTATAGATTTGCATATTATGGGGGGGGGGGCTAAGCATAATGGGTTTGCATGCAAAATGTGTTTGGTACAATTATTCTGCATATTATATAGATAGACAAATAAGTGTATTCTAAAGCCAAAACAGAAATTACAATAGATAGCCTAGTCAAACTCAAAACGAGCAAAAAGTAAAAGGAGTATGGCTTAAAACACCCATGTCTTCTTCAGACCAGAAAATAATTTACACTTTACTTAAAAAATCCAATAAACCGTATATTGTCCTTATAATCTTAATACTGCTTTATTCGTTGAAGTCAAAAAAGTAAAAACATTTAAAATGTATCTTGTTTTCAGTAAAGTGCAAATTCTTTCTCAGCCCTACTCATGCTAATTGTTGCTATTTTGAGTTTAAATAGGTTATATATTGTTATTTCTGTTTGTTTTGGGTTCAATTTTATTTATTTATGGTGATTTATGGTAGTTTTACGCTTGGAAAATTATTTCAATTTATTTCTACTCATTTTTGGCTTAACAAGGCTATGAGCACCAGCAAGAGAGGCAGGGGGGCATGACCCCCACCTGGAAATTTGGGACTATATAGTAATTATAAGCAGGGACGAATCTCCAGTATTTTTATTGGGGGAGGGGCAAGAGGGGTCCATATCTTGATAGTCAAAGGGCACGGGATGTATAATATTTTGTTTCTCCACGTTGTTGCGGGGGCAACTGCCCCCCTTGCCACCCCCAAACAACGCCCGTGATTATAAGGAAACCAAAGGAAAAAAAGCAGAATAGGGAAAAAACATGGAAAAAATGTTTGTTGTCCCATTGTTGGCTGCCTGCCAATAGATTTTGACCCATAATAAGGAAAAATATAAGTTCTAATTTTTGACTGAGTGACCTCTAACAAGTTTTCGACAATTTTTTTTTCTATATGATTTGGTTGGAGCAAAAAAAAAACAAATTCTTCATAGTAATGAATGGTAAGTAAATAACGATCCTTGTCAATAACATAAACCTAATAATATTATTTAATACTTGGAAAAACGGTCATTGAAAAAAAATAATTGGAAAAAACACTTAAATAAAACATTGCATTTACTTTATACTGGGATTTTTTCTTTTTTTTCTTTTTTTTTAGTTAACAAAATTTCCAGATACCTCGCTATTTTTCTGTATTTTTAGTGGCTATATAACTAGAAAGAATTGTCTTCTGACTTTAACTGTTCAAATACTGTACCACCCGGAAAATACCCCCCCCCCGCCCGTGGAAGAAAAGCCTTTCCAAATTTGAGAATTTTATTTCAGTTTTATATTTTAAGGAGTTTTGTTACTTGTGTATTATGGGTTCAAATATTACGCTAAAGTTCAAATTTTCTTCAAATCACAAATCCCTGAATCACAAAGCCTGTTTAATTAGACTAGATAGCTCTTTTGAAAGTACTAAGAAAAATCAAACGGTTCGTGGTAACAAATTGTAAGTAAGGAGCGACCTGCCTCAATAGTAACCAAAACTCTAAAAAACGGAATTTTGATACCAGTAGATACATCAAAAGAATCAAATTTTTATGCTAATTTCAAATATTTAAGTTTATCAAGTTTCGTCTTACCCATCAAAAGTTACCCGCCTGAGAAAATTTGCCTTATTTTCGAAAAAAAGGGAGAAATAACCCCTAAACTCATAGAAGTTTAATGAAAATCACACCATCAGATTCAGCGTATAAGAGAGTAGAACCCCCTTATTGACTCCGAACGGAACCGTGTGCTGCCATCTACAATTTAGTCTATCGCCGACGGGACATAATTTATTCAAGGATTATCGAACCACGAAGGGGAGAGAACTTCTGAGAACTTAATTTACATAATCGAGGGGAGAGAATTTCCGAAAAAATTAATTTGCATAATAGAGGGGAATTATTGATCTATGAAAGGGGAATTAGAAATGACATCACCTGTTTCATAGGAATTATACGGGATTCTAAAGAGATAAAAATTCTATTTTTAAATATGGCTTCTTTGATCTTTAGGTCACAGGGATAAATTAATATTCTATCGAAACCATAATAGTGTAGCTAGGAACATCTTAGAAATGAAGAGATTAACGCGGAAAAGGGTTTCCTAGGAATTTTAAATGTGACAGCGCAGGGATGCCAAAACAAAAGGAACACGCAGAAATTACGTTCAGGGGATTATTTGGGCGAAACCGTTTTAGACATTTTAGAAGATGATTTAAGCGAAACCGTTTGAGGCATTTTAGAAGATGGTTTTAGAAGATGATTTAGAAGATGATTTGAGGGTGAAAATCTGTGGTCATTATAATACACAAGTTCCATTTGAACAAGGGTGTGAGATCCCCAACCCTAACCCCAAAGGGCCCCACTACCTCAACCCTAAAGGGTCTCCTCTATCAGAACCCCAAAGGGCCCCCGGGACCCAAAGGCCCCCGGGCCCCCAAAAGACCCCTCCCGGTCCCCAAAGGCCCCCAAAGGGCCCCCGGGTCCCCAAATACCCCCTGGCCCCCAAGTGCCCCCGGGCCTCAGCATTTTTTAAATACTTTTGATTCTATTTGTTTGCATGTCTGGGTTGATGTTTGGAAGTTCAAGAATTTGTGTTTGTTGGTTTGAATGTCTAAAGTGTCTATCTCTCTCTGTTTGGGTGTTTGATTCTATTTGTTTGCATGTCTGGGTTGGTGTTTGCAAGTCCTAGAATTTGTCTTTGTTGGTTTGAATTCCTAAAGTGACTGTATTTCTCTGTTTGGGTGTTTGATTCTATTTGTTTGCATGTCTGGGTTAATGTTTGCAAGTCCAAGAATTTGTCTTTGTTGGTTTGAATGTCTAAAGTGTCTGTATTTCTCTGTTCGTGTGTCTGATTCTATTTGTTTGCATGTCTGGGTTGGTGTTTGCAAGTCAAAGAATTGGTCTTTGTTGGTTTGAATGTCTAAAGTGTCTGTCATTCTCTGTTTGGGTGTTTGATTCTATTTGTTTGCATGTCTGGGTTGTTGTCTGCAAGTCCAACAATTTGTCTTCGTTGGTTTGAATGTCTAAAGAGTCTGTCTTTCCCTGCTTGGGTGTTTGATTCTATTTGTTTGCATGTCTGGGTGGGTGTTTGCAAAGTCCAAGTATTTGTCTTTAATGGTTGGAATGTCTAAAGTGTCTGTCTTTCTCTGTTTGTGCGTCTGAATCTATTTGTTTGCATGTCTGGCTTGGAGTTTCAATGTCCAAGAATTAGTCATTGTTGGTTTGAATGTCTAAAGCGTCTGTCTTTCTCTGCTTGTGTGTCTGATTCTATTTGTTTGCATGTCTGGGTTGATGTTTGCAAGTCCAAGTATTTGTCTTTGTTGGTCGGAATGTCTATAGTGTCTGTCTTTCTCTGTTTGTGTGTCTGATTCTATTTGTTTGCATGTCTGGGTTGGTGTTTGCAAGTCCATGAATTTGTCTTTGTTGGTTTGAATGTTTAAAGTGTCTGTCTTTCTCTGTTTGTGTGTCTGATTCTATTTGTTTACATGTCTGGGTTGGTGTTTGTAAGTCCAAGAATTTGTCTTTGTTGGTTTGAATGTCTAAAGTGTCTGTTTTTCTTTGTTTGTTTGTCTGATTCTATTTGTTTCCATGTCTGGGTAGGTGTTTGCAAGTCCAAAAATTTTTCTTTGTTGGTTTGAATGTCTAAAGTGTCTATCTTTCTCTGTTTGTTTGTCTGAATCTATTTGTTTGCATGTCTAGGTTGGTGTTTGCAAGTCCAAGTATTTGTCTTTTTTGGTTTGAATGTCTAAAGTGACTGTCTTTCTCTGTTTTTATGCCTGATTCTATTTGTTTGCATGTCTGGGTTGATGTTTGCAAGTTCAAGAATTTGTCTTTGTTGGTTTGACTGTCTAAAGTGTCTGTCTTTCTCTGTTTGGGTGTTTGATTCTATTTGTTTGCATGTCTGGGTTGATGTTTGAAAGTCCAAGAATTTGTCTTTGTTGGTTTGAATGTCTATAGTGTCTGTCTTTCTCTGTTTGTGAGTGTGATTCTATTTGTTTGCATGTCTGGGTTGAAGTTTGCAAGTCCAAGAATTTGTCTTTGTTGGTTTGAATGTCTGAAGTGTCTGTCTTTCTCTGTTTGGGTGTTTGATTCTATTTGTTTGCATGTCTGGGTTGATGTTTGCAAGTCCTAGTATTTGTCTTTGTTGGTTTGAATGTATTTAGTGTCTGTCTTTCTCTGTTTTTGTGTCTGATTCTATTTGTTTGCATGTCTGGGTTGGTGTTTGCAAGTCCAACTATTTGTCTTTGTTGGTTTGAATGTCTAAAGTGTCTGTCTTTCTCTGCTTGTGTGTCTGTTTCTATTTGTTTGCATGTCTGGGTTGATGTTTGAAAGTCCAAGAATTTGTCTCTTTTGGTTGGAGTGTCTAAAGTGTCTGTCTTAATCTGCTTGTGTGTCTGATTCTATTTGTTTGCATGTCTGGGTTGGTGTTTCCATGTCCAAGAATTTGTCATTGTTGATTTGAATGTCGAAAGTGTCTGTCTTTCTCTGTTTATGTGTCTGATTCTATTTGGTTGTATGTCAGGGTTGGTGTTGCAAGCCCAAGAATTTGTCTTTGTTGGTTTGAATGTCTAAAGTGTCTGTCTTTCTCGGTTTGTGTATCTGATTCTATTTGTTTGCATGTCTGGCTTGGTGTTTCCATGTCCAAGAATTTGTCATTGTTGGTTTGAATGTCTAAAGTGTCGGTCTTTCTCTGTTTGTGTGTCTGATTCTATTGGTTTGCATGTCTGGGTTTGTGTTTTCAAGTCCAAGAATCTGTCTTTGTTGGTTTGAATGTCTAAAGTGTCTGTCTTTCTCTGTGTGTGTGTCTGATTCTATTTGTTTGCATGTCTGGGTCGGTGTTTTCAAGTCCAACTATTTGTCTTTGTTAGTTTGAATGTCTAAAGTGTCTGTCTTTCTCTGTTTTTGTGTCTGAATCTATTTGTTTGCATGTCTGGGATGGTGTTTGCAAGTCTAAGTATTTGTCTTTGTTGGTTTGAATGTCTAAAGTGTCTGTCTTTCTCTGTTTGTGTGTCTGATTCTATTTGTTTGCATGTCTGGGTTGGTGTTTGCAAGTCTAAGAATTTTTCTTTGTTGGTTTGAATGTCTAAAGTGTCTGTCTTTATCTGTTTGTGTGTCTGATTCTATTTGTTCGCATGTTTGAGTTGGTGGTTGCAAGTCCAAGAGTTTGTCTTTGTTTGTTTTAATGTATAAAGTGTCTGTCTTTCTTTGTGTTTGTGTCTGATTCTATCTGTTTCCATGTCTGGGTCGATGTTTTCAAGTCCAAGTATTTGTCTTTGTTGTTTTGAATGTCTACAGTGTCTGTCTTTCTCTGTTTGTGTGTCTAATTCTATTTGTTTGCATGTCTGTGTTGATGTTTGCAATTCAAAGAATTTGTTTTTGATAGTTTGAAGGTCTAAAGTGTCTGTAATTCTCTGTTTGTATGTCTGATTCTATTTGTTTGCATGTCTGGGTTGGTGTTTGCAAGTCCAACTATTTGTCTTTGTTGGTTTGAATGTCTAAAGTGTTTGTCTTTCTCTGTTTGTGTGTCTGATTTTATTTGTTTGCATGTCTGGGTTGGTGTTTGCAAGTCTAAGAATTTGTCTTTGTTGATTTGAATGTCTAAAGTGTCTGTCTTTCTCTGTTTGTGTGTCTGATTCTAGTTGTTTGCATGTCTGAGTTGTTGTTTGCAAGTCCAAGAATTTGTCTTTGTTAGTTTGAATGTCTAAAGTGTCTGTCTTTCTCTGTTTGTGTGTCTGATTCTATTTGTTTGCATGTCTAAGTTGGTGTTTGCAAGTCAAAGAATTTGTCTTTGTTTGTTTAAATGTCTAAAGTGTCTGTCTTTCTCTGTGTGTGTCTGATTCTATTTGTTTGCATGTTTGGGTAGGTGTTTGCAAGTCAAGGAATATTTATTTGTTGGCTTGAATGTATAAGCCGTCTGTATTACTCTGTTTGTGTGTCTAATTCTATTTGTTTAAAGGTCTGGGTTGGTGTATGCAAGTCAAGGTATTTTTCTTTGTTGGTTTGAATGTCTAACTTGAGTGTCTTTCTCTGTTTGTGTATCTGATTCTATTTGTTTGCATGTCTGGGTTGATGTTTGCAAGTCCAAGTATTTGTATTCGTTGATTTGAATGTCTAACGTGTCTGCCTTTCTCTGTTTGTGTGTCTGATTCTATTGTTTGCATGTCTGGGTTGGTGTTTGCAAGTCCAAGTATTTGTCTTTGTTGGTTTGAATGTCTAAAGTGTCTGTCGTTCTCTGTTTGTGTGTCTGATTCTATTTATTTGCATGTCTTGGTTGGTGTTTGCAAGTCCAAGTATTTGTCTTTATTGGTTTGAATGTCTAAAGTGTCTGTCGTTTTCTGTTTGTGTTTCTGATTCTGTTTGTCTTCATGTCTGGGTTGGTGTTTGCAAGTCCAAATATTTGTCTTTGTTGATTTGAATGTCTAAAGTGTCTGTCTTCTTCTGTTTGTATGTCTGAATCTATTTGTTTGCATGTCTGGGTTGGTGTTTGCAAGTCCAAATATTTATCTTTGTTGGTTTGAATGTCTAAAGTGTGAATCTTTCTCAGTTTGTTTGTCTGATTCTATTTGTTTGCATGTCTGGTTTGGTTTTTGCAAGTCCAAGTATTTGTCTTTGTCGGTTTGAATGTTTAAAGTGTCTTACATTCACGCACATTCGGAAACATCAAAAACATGGGGTTCTCCTACATTCTGAATCTGAAATTTTAATTTTCAAGGAGATTCTTTAACCTTTTAGAGTTAACTTACCCTTTTAGGGTTGACCTTTTAGGGTTCTCCGACATACTGAACCTGAAAGTGTGTTCTCAGAAATGCTGACTCTGAAAATGTAATTTTCATGGAGAATATTTGACCTTTTGGGGTTAATGTACACTAGGTTACACTAGGTTACAGTATCTGCATTCACGTTAGGTTCATTTAGGTTCACTTAGCATGGCGCGCCAAGCTAAGTGAACCTAAATGAACCTAACGTGAATGTAGATACTGTAGCCTAGTGTAACCTAACCTAACCAACGCACGTAACCTAGTGTAAATTAACCCCAAAAGGTCAAATAATTTCCCTGAAAATTACATTTTTATATTCAGCATTTCTGAGAACACACTTTCAGGTTCAGTATGTCGGAGAACCCTAAAAGGTCAACCCTAAAAGGGTAATTTAACTCTAAAAGGATAAAGAATCTCCTTGAAAATTACAATTTCAGATTCAGCATGTAGGAGAGCCCCATGGTTTTGATGTTTCCGTGTGTGCGTGTATGTAAGACACTTTAGACATTCAAACCACAAACAAAAATACTTGGACTTGCAAACACCAACCCAGACATGCAAACAAATAAAATAAGACACAAAAACAGAGAAAGATAGCAACTTTAGACATTCAAACCAACAAAAACAAATACTTGGACTTGCAAACACCAACCCAGACATGCAAACAAATAGATTCAGACATAAACAGAAAAAGACAGACACTTTAGACATTCAAATCAACAAACACAAACATTTGGACTTGCAAACACCAGCCCAGACATGCAAACAAATAGAATCAAACACCCAAACAGAGAAAGATAGACACTTTAGACATTGAAACCAACAAAGACAAATTCTTGGACTTGCAAACACCAACCCAGACATGCCAACAAATAGAATCAGACGCACAAATCGAGAATGACAGACACTTTAGTCATTCAAACCAACAAAGACAAATATTTGGACTTGCAAACACCAACCCAGACATGCAAACAAATAGATTCAGACATAGAAACAGAAAAAGACAGACACTTTAGACATTCAAATCAACAAAGACAAATATTTGGACTTGCAAACACCATCCCAGACATTAAAACAATAGAATCAGACACACAAACAGAGAAAGACAGACACTTTAGACATTCAAACAAACAAATACAAATACTTGGACTTGCAAACATCAACCCAGACATTTAAACAAATAGAATCAGATACACAAACAGAGAAAGACAGACAATTTCGACATTCAAACAAACAAATAAAAATTCTTGGACTTGCAAACACCAACTTAGACATGCATACACACATAATCTGTTCCACAAACAGAGAAAGACAGACACTTTAGACATTCAAACCAACAAAAGACAAATACTTTGACTTGCAAACACCAAACCAGACATGCAAACAAATAGAATCAGACACACAAACAGAGAAAGACAGACACTTTAGACATTCAAAACAACAAAGACAAATACTTGGACTTGCAAACATCAACCTAGACATGCAAACAAAAAGAATCAGACACACAAATAGAGAAAGTCAGACACTTTAGACATTCAAACCAACAACGACAAATTATTGGACTTACAAACATCAACCCAGTCATGCAAACAAATAGAATCAGACACAAAAGCAGAGAAAAACAGACACTTAATACATTCAAACCAACAAAAAAAAATTCTTGGACTTGCAAACATCAACCCAGACATGCAAACAAATAGAATCAGATACACAAACAGAGAAAGACAGACACTATAGACATTCAAACCAACAGAGACAAATTCTTGGACTTGCAAACATCAACCCAGATATGCAAACAAATAGAATCAAACAACCAAACAGAGAAAGACAGACACTTTAGACATTCAAACCAACAAAGACAAATTCTTGGACTTGCAAATACCAACCCAGACATACAAACAAACAGAATCAGACACACAAACCGAGAATGACAGACACTTTAGACATTCAAACCAACAAAGACAAATTCTTGAACTTACAAACATCAACCCAGACATGCAAACAAATAAAAACAGATACACAAACAGAGAAAGACAGACACTTTAGACATTCAAACCAACAAAGACAAATTCTTCGACTTGCAAACATCAGCCCAGACATGCAAACAAATAGAATCAGACATACAAACAGAGATAGACAGACACTTTAGACATTCAAACCAACAAAGACAAATTTTTGGACTTTCAAACACCAACCCAGACATGCCAACAAATAAATTCAGACACACAAACAGGAAAAGATAGGAACTATAGACATTCAGACCAACAAAGACAAATAATTTGACTTTCAAACACCAACCCAGACATGCAAACAAATAGAATCAGACACTCAAACAGAGAAAGACAGACGCTTTAGACATTCAAACCAACAATGACAAATTCTTGGACTTTGAAACTCCAACCCAGACATGCAAACAAATAGATTCAGACGCACAAACAGAGAAAGACAGACACTTTAGACATTCCAACCATTAAAGACAAATTTTTGGACTTTGCAAACACCCACCCAGACATGCAAACAAATAGAATCAAACACCCAAGCAGAGAAAGACAGACACGTTAGAAAATCAATCCAACAAAGACAAAGAGTTGGACTTGCAAACACCAGCCCAGACATGCAAACAAATATAATCAAACACCCAATCAGAGACAGACAGACACTTTAGACATTCAAACCAACAAAGACAAATATTTGGACTTGCAAACACCAACTCAGACATGCAAACAAATAGAATGCAAACAAATAGATCACCCAAACAGAGAAAGACAGACACTTTAGACATTCCAACCAACAAAGACAAATTATTGGACTTTGCGAACAACCACACAGACATACAAACAAATAGAATCAAACACACAACCAGAGAAAGACAGTCACTTTAGACATTCAATCCAACAAAGACAGAGAGTTGTACTTGCAAACACCAACACAAACATCCAAACAAATATAATCAAACACGCAAACAGAGAAAGACAGACACTTTGGACATTCAAACAAAAAAAGACAAATTCTTTTAATTGAAAACAACAACCCATACATCACATCAAATAGAATCAGACACACAAACAGAAAAAGACAGACACTTTAGACATTCAAACCAACAAAGACAAATTATTGGACTTGCAAACACCAACCCAGACATGCAAACAAATAGAATCAGACATCTCAAACAGAGAAAGACAGACACTTTAGACATTCAAACCAACAAAGACAAATTCTTGGACTTGCAAACACCAACCCATACATGCAAACAAATAGAATCATACACACAAACAGAGAAAGACAGACACTTTATAAATTCAAACCAACAAAAGACAAATACTTGGACTTGCAAACAACAAACCAGACATGAAAACAAATAGAATCAGACACACAAACAGAGAAAGACAGACACTTTAGACATTCAAATCAACAAAGACAAATACTTGGACTTGCAAACATCAACCTAGACATGCAAACAAAAAGAATCAGACACACAAATAGAGAAAGTCAGACACTTTAGACATTCAAACCAACAACGACAAATTATTGGACTTACAAACATCAACCCAGTCATGCAAACAAATAGAATCAGACACAAAAGCAGAGAAAAACAGACACTTAATACATTCAAACCAACAAAAAAAAATTCTTGGACTTGCAAACATCAACCCAGACATGCAAACAAATAGAATCAGATACACAAACAGAGAAAGACAGACACTATAGACATTCAAACCAACAAAGACAAATTCTTGGACTTGCAAACATCAACCCAGATATGCAAACAAATAGAATCAAACAACCAAACAGAGAAAGACAGACACTTTAGACATTCAAACCAACAAAGACTAATTCTTGGACTTGCAGATACCAACCCAGACATGCAAACAAATAGAATCAGACACACAAACCGAGAATGACAGACAATTTATACATTCAAACCAACAAAGACAAATTCTTGAACTTACAAACATCAACCCAGACATGCAAACAAATAAAATCAGATACACAAACAGAGAAAGACAGACACTTTAGACATTCAAACCAACAAAGACAAATTCTTCGACTTGCAAACATCAGCCCAGACATGCAAACAAATAGAATCAGACATACAAACAGAGATAGACAGACACTTTAGACATTCAAACCAACAAAGACAAATTTTTGGACTTGCAAACACCAACTCAGACATGCCAACAAATAGAATCAGACACACAAACAGAGAAAGACAGGACACTATAGACATTCAAACCAACAAAGACAAATACTTGGACTTTCAAACACCAACCCAGACATGCAAACAAATAGAATCAGACACACAAGCAGAGAAAGACAGACTCTTTAGACATTCAATCCAACAATGACAAATTCTTGGACTTGCAAACACCAACCCAGACATGCAAACAAATAGAATCAAACACACAAACAGAGAAAGACAGACACTTTAGACATTCCAACCATTAAAGACAAATTTTTGGACTTGCAAACACCCACCCAGACATGCAAACAAATAGAATCAAACACCCAAGCAGAGAAAGACAGACACTTTAGACATTCAAACCAATAAAGACAAATATTTGGACTTGCAAACACCAGCCCAGACATGCAAACAAATAGAATCAAACACCCAAGCAGAGAAAGACAGACACTTTAGACATTCAAACCAACAAAGACAGATAGTTGGACTTGCAAACACCAACCCAGACATGCAAACAAATAGAATGCAAAAAAATAGATCACCCAAACAGAGAAAGACAGACACTTTAGACATTCCAACCATTAAAGACAAATTTTTGGACTTTGCGAACAACCACCCAGACATGCAAACAAATAGAAACAAACACCCAAGCAGGTAAATACACACTCTTTAGACAATCAATCCAACAAAGACAGATAGTTGGACTTGCAAACACCAACACAGACATGCAAACAAATATAATCAAACACCCAAACAGAGAAAGACAGACACTTTAGACATTCAAACCAACAAAGATAAATTTTTGGACTTGCAAACATCAACCCAGACATGCAAACAAATAGAATCAAACACACAAACAGAAAAAGACAGACACTTTAGACATTCAAACCAACAAAGACAAATTATTGGACTTGCAAACATCAACCCAGACATGCAAACAAATAGAATCAGACACCCGAACAGAGTAATAAAGACACTTTAGACATTCAAACCAACAAAGAGAAATTCTTGGACTTGCAAACACCAACACAGACATTCAAACAAATAGAATCAAACACCCAAACAGAGAAAGATAGACACTTTGGACATTCAAACCAACAAAGAAAAATTCTTGGACTTGCAAACACCAACCCAGACAAACCAACAAATAGAATCAGACACACAAACCGAGAATGACAGACAATTTAGACATTCAGACCAACAAAGATAAATTCTTGAACTTGCAAGCATCAACCCAGACATGCAAACAAATAGAATCAGACACACAAACAGAGAAAGACAGACACTTTAGACATTCAAACCAACAAAGACAAATTCATGGACTTGCAAACACCAACCCAGACTGGCAAACAAATAGAATCAAACACTCAAACAGAGAAAGATAGACACTTTAGACATTCAAACCAACAAAGACAAATTCTTGGACTTGCAAACACCAACCCAGACATGCCAACAAATAGAATCAGACGCACAAACCGAGAATGACAGACACTTTAGTCATTCAAACCAACAAAGACAAATATTTGGACTTGCAAACACCAACCCAGACATGCAAACAAATAGATTCAGATATAGAAACAGAAAAAGACAGACACTTTAGACATTCAAATCAACAAAGACAAATATTTGGACTTGCAAACACCAACCCATACATGACAAAAAATAGAATCATACACACAAAAAGAGAAAGGTAGACACTTTAGACATTCAAACTAACAAAGACAAATTCTTGGTCTTGCAAATACCAGCCCAGACATGCCAACAAATAGAATCAGACGGACAAACCGATAATGACAGACACTTTAGTAATTCAAACCAACAAAGACAAATACTTAGACTTGCAAACACCAACCCAGACATGCAAACAAATAGAATCAGACACAAAAACAGAGAAAGACAGACACTTTAGACATTCAAACCAACAAAGACAAATTCATGGACTTGCAAACACCAACCCAGACTGGCAAACAAATAGAATCAAACACTCAAACAGAGAAAGATAGACACTTTAGACATTCAAACCAACAAAGACAAATTCTTGGACTTGCAAACACCAACCCAGACATGCCAACAAATAGAATCAGACGGACAAATCGAGAATGACAGACACTTTAGTCATTCAAACCAACAAAGACAAATTCTTGGACTTGCAAACACCAACCCAGACATGCAAACAAATAGATTCAGACACAGAAACAGAGAAAGACAGACACTTTAGACATTCAAATCAACAAAGACAAATATTTGGACTTGCAAACATCAACCCAGACATGAAAACAAATAGAATCAAACACCCAAACAGATAAAGTTAGACAATTTAGACATTCAAACCAACAAAGACAAATTCTTGGACTTGCAAACACCAACCCAGACAAGCCAACAAATAGAATCAGACACACAAACCGATAATGACAGACAATTTAGACATTCAGACCAACAAAGACAAATACTTGAACTTGCAAGCATCAACCCAGACATGCAAACAAATAGAATCAGACACACAAACAGAGAAAGACAGAAGCTTTAGACATTCAAACCAACAAAGACAAATTCTTTTACTTGCAAACACCAACCCATACATGAAACAAATATAATCAAACATCCAAACAGAGAAAGATAGACACTTTAGACATACGAACCAACAAAGACAAATACTTGGACTTGCAAACACCAACCCAGACATGCCAACAAATAGAATCAGACAAACAAACCGAGAATGCCAGACACTTTATACATTCAAACCAACAAAGATAAATTCTTGATCTTGCAAGCATGAACCCAGCCATGCAAACAAATAGAATCAGACACACAAACAGAGAAAGACAGACACTTTAGACATTCAAACCACCAAATATAAATTCTTGATCTTGCAATCATAAACCCAGCAATGCAAACAAATAGAATCATACACACAAACATAGAAAGAGAGACACTTTAGACATTCAAACCAACAAATACAAATTCAATTGGACTTGAAAACACAAACCCAGATATGCAAACAAATAGATTCAGACATACAAACAGAGAAAGACAGACACATTAGACATTCAAACCAACACAGACATATTCTTGAACTTGCAAACATCAACCCAGACATGCAGACAAATAGATTCAGACATACAAACCGAGAATAACCGACACATTAGACATTCAAACCAATAAAGAAACATACTTGTACTTTAAAACACTAAACCAGAAATGCAAACAAATATAATAAAACACACAAACAGATACAGACAGACACCTTATACAATTAATCCAACAAAGACATATAGTTTGACTAGCAAACACAAACCCAAACATGCAAACAAAAATAATAAAACACACAAATAGAGAAAGACAGAAACTTTAGACATTCAAACCAACAAAGAAAAATTCATTTACTTGCAAACACCAACCCAGACATACAAAAAATAGAATCATACACCCAAGAAGAAAAAGACAGACACTTTAGACATTCAAACCAACAAATATAAATTCTTGTACATGAAACCACCAACCCATACATTAAAAATATATAATAATACACACAAACATATAAATACAGACAATTTAAGAATTCAAAACAACTCATAAAATTTAATTGTATTTCAATCATCAACACTTACATTCCAACAAATAGAATAATACACACAAACTTATAAAGACGGACACTTTTGATATTCACACCAACAAAGACAAATTCTTTGACTTCCAAACAACAACACATACATGCAAACAAATAGAATCAAACACCCAAACAGAGAAAGATAGACACTTTAGACATTCAAACCAACAAAGAAAAATTCTTGGACTTGCAAACACCAACCCAGACAAGCCAACAAATAGAATCAGACACACAAACCGAGAATGACAGACAATTTAGACATTCAAACCAACAAAGATAAATTATTGAACTTGCAATCATCAACCCAGCCATGCAAACAAATAGAATCAGATACACAAACAGAGAAAGACAGACGCTTTAGACATTCAAACCAACAAAGACAAATTCATTGACTTGCAAACACCAACCCAGACATGCAAACAAATAGAATCACACATCCAAATAGAAAAAGATAGACACTTTAGACATTGAAACCAACAAAGACAAATTCTTGGACTTGCAAACACCAACCCAGACATGCCAACAAATAGAATCAGAAGCATAAATAGAGAATGACAGACACTTTAGTCATTCAAACCAACAAAGAAAAACATTTGTACTTGCAAACACCAACCCAGACATGCAAACAAATAGAATCAGATATAGAAACAGACAAAGATAGACACTTTAGAAATTGAATTCAACAAAGACAAATATTTGTACTTGCACACACAAACCCAGACATGACAACAAATAGAATCAAACACCCAAACAGAGAAATACAGACACTTTAGACATTCAAACCAACAAAGAAAAATTCATGGAGTTGAAAACACCAGCACATACATGCAAATAAATATAATCAAACATACACCTAGAGAATTATATACAATTTACATATTGAAACCAACATATAAAAATTCACTTTGCTTCTATCACCAACAAAGACAAGAAAACAAAGAGACTCAGACAGATACACAGAGACAGACATACAATTTAGAAATTCAATCCAACCCATATAAATAATTGTACTTTCTATCAGTAACACAGCCATTCAAAAAAATAGACTCACACACACAATCCGAGAATGACAGACAAATTAGACATTCAAACCAACAAAGATAAATTATTGAACTTGCAATCATCAACCCAGACATGCAAACAAATAGAATCAGACACACAAACAGAGAAAGACAGACACTTTAGACATTCAAACCAACAAAGACAAATATTTGGACTTGCAAACACCAACCCAGATATGCAAACAAATAGATTCAGACATACAAACCGAGAATGACCGACACATTAGACATTCAAACCAACAAAGACAAATTCTTGAACTTGCAAACATCAACCCAGACATGCATACAAAATTCTTGGACTTGCAAACACCAACCCAGACAAGCCAACAAATAGAATCAGACACACAAACCGAGAATGACAGACAATTTAGACATTCAAACCAACAAAGATAAATTCTGGAACTTGCAAGCATCAACCCAGACATGCAAACAAATAGAATCAGACACACAAACAGAGAAAGACAGAAGCTTTAGGCATTCCAACCAACAAAGACAAATTCTTTTACTTGCAAACACCAACCCAGACATGCAAACAAATAGAATCAGACACACAAACAGACAAAGAGAGACACTTTAGACATTCAAACCAACAAAGACAAATTCTTGGACTTGCAAACACCAACCCAGACATGCCAACAAATAGAATCAGACACACAAACCGAGAATGCCAGACACTTTAGACATTCAAACCAACAAAGATAAATTCTTGATCTTGCAAGCATGAACCCAGACATTCAAACAAATAGAATCAGACACACAAACAGAGAAAGACAGACACTTTAGACATTCAAACCAACAAAGATAAATTCTTGAACTTGCAAGCATAAACCCAGCCATGCAAACAAATAGAATCAGACACACAAACAGAGAAAGACAGACACTTTAGACATTCAAACCAACAAAGACAAATATTTGGACTTGCAAACACCAACCCAGATATGCAAACAAATAGATTCAGACATACAAACCGAGAATGACCGACACATTAGACATTCAAACCAACAAAGACCAACCAGACAGAATCAGACACACAAACCGAGAATGACAGACACATTAGACATTCAAACCAACAAAGATAAATTCTTGAACTTGCAAACACTAACCAAGACATGCAAACAAATATAATAAAACACCCAAACAGAGAAAGACAGAAACCTTAGACATTTAATCCAACAAAGACATATAGTTGGACTTGCAAACACCAACCCAAACATGCAAACAAATAGAATAAAACACCCAAATAGAGAAAGACAGAAACTTTATAAATTCAAACCAATAAAGAAACATTCATTTACTTGCAAACACCAACCCATACATACAAAAAATAGAATCAGACACACAAGCAGAGAAAGACACACACTTTAGACATTCAAACCAACAAAGATAAATTCTTGGACTTGCAAACATCAACCCAGACATGCAAAAAATAGAATCAGACACACAAACAGAGAAAGACAGACACTTTAGACATTCAAACCAACAAAGACAAATTCTTGGACTTGCAAACATCAACCCAGACATGCAAACAAATAGAATCAAACACCCAAACAGAGAAAGACAGACACTTTAGACATTCAAACCAACAAAGAAAAATTCATTGACTTGCAAAAACAAACCCAGACATTCAAACAAATAGAATCAAACACACAAACAGACATTCAAGAAAGACACTTTGGACATTCAAACCAACAAAGAAAAATTCTTGTACTTTCAAACAATAACACATACAAGCAAACATATAGAATCAGACACACAAACATAGAATGACAGACAATTTAGACATACAAACCAACAAATATAAATTCTGGTACTTGCAATCAACAACCCAGACATGCAAACAAATAGAATTAGACACACAAACAGAGAAAGACAGACACTTTAGACATTCCAACCAATAAAGACAAATTCATTTACTTGCAAACACCAACCCAGACATGCAAACAAATAGAATCAAACATCCAAATAGAGAAAGATAGACACTTTAGACATTGAAACCAACAAAGACAAATTCTTGGACTTGCAAACACCAACCCAGACATGCAAACAAATAGAATCATACGCATAAATCGAGAATGACAGACACTTTAGTCATTCAAACCAACAAAGACAAACAGTTGGACTTGCAAACACCAACCCAGACATGCAAACAAATAGATTCATATAAAGAAACAGAAAAAGACAGACACTTTAGACATTCAAATCAACAAAGACAAATATTTGGACTTTCAAACACCAACACAGACATGAAAAAAAATAGAATCAGACACCCAAACAGAGAAAGATAGACGATGTAGAAATTAAAACCAACAAATAAAAATTCATGTACTTTAAAACACCACACCATACATGCCAACAAATAGAATCAATCATCCAAACAGAGAGAGATAGACACTTTAGACATAGAAACCAACAAACACAAATACTTGGACTTGCAAACACCAACCCAGACATGCCAACAAATAGAATCAGACACACAAACCGAGAATGAAAGACACTTTAGACATTCAAACCAACAAAGATAAATTCTTGATCTTGCAAGCATTAACCCAGCCATGCAAACAAATAGAATCAGACACACAAACAGAGAAAGACAGACACTTTAGACATTCAAACCAACAAAGATAAATTTTTGTACTTGCAAGCATCAACCCAGCCATGCAAACAAATAGAATCAGACACACAAACAGAGAAAGACAGACACTTTAGACATTCAAACCAACAAAGACAAATATTTGGACTTGCAAACACCAACCCAGATATGCAAACAAATAGATTCAGACATACAAACCGAGAATGACCGACACATTAGACATTCAAACCAACAAAGACAAATTCTTGAACTTGCAAACATCAACCCAGACATGCATACAAAATTCTTGGACTTGCAAACACTAACCCAGACAAGCCAACAAATAGAATCAGACACACAAACCGAGAATGACAGACATTTTAGACATTAAAACCAACAAAGATAAATTATGGAACTTGCAATCATAAACCCAGCCATGCAAACAAATAGACTTAGATACACAAACAGAGATATACAGACGCTGTAGACATTCCAACCAACAAAGACAAATTCTTTGAGTTGCAAACACCAACACAGACATGAAACAAACAGAATCACACACCCACACAGAGAATGATAGACACTTTAGACATTCAAAACAACAAAGACAAATTCTTTGACATGCAAACAACAACCCAGACATGCCAACAAATAGAATCAGACACACAAACCGAGAATGACAGACACTTTAGACATTCAAACCAACAAATAAAAATTCTTGATCTTGCAATCATAAACCCAGCCATGCAAACAAATAGAATCAGACACACAAACAGAGAATGACAGACAATTTAGACATTCAAACCAACAAAGATAAATTCTTGAACTTGCAAGCATCAACCCAGACATGCAAACAAATAGAATCAGACACACAAACAGAGAAAGACAGACACTTTAGACATTCAAACCAACAAAGACAAATAATTGCACTTGCAAACACAAACCCAGAGATGCAAATAAATAGATTCAGACATACAAACCGAGAATGACAGACACATTAGACATTCAAACCAACAAAGACCAATTCTCGAACTTGCAAACATCAACCCAGACATGCAGACAAATAGATTCAGACATACAAACCGAGAATGACCGACAAATTAGACATTCAAACCAACAAAGATAAATACTTGGACTTGCAAACACTAACCCAGACATTCAAACAAATAGAATCAAACACCAAAACAGAGACAGACAGACAACTTAGACATTTAAACCAACAAAGACATATAGTTGGACTTGCAAACACCAACACACACATGCAAACAAATAGAATAAAACACCCAATTAGAGAAAGACAGAAACTTTAGACATTCAAACCAATAAAGAAAAATTCATTGACTTGCAAACACCAACCCAGACATACAAACAAAGATAATCAGACACACAAAAAGAAAAAGACACACACTTTAGAAATTAAAACCAACAAATATAAATTATTGGACATGCAAACAACAACCCAGACATGCAAAAAAAAGAAGAAGACAAACCAAAAGAGAAATAAATACAAATTATACATTCAAACCAACAAAGACAAATTCATGGACTTGCAAACATCAACCCAGACCTGCAAAAAAATATAATAAAACACACAAACATATAAAGAAAGACACTTTAGACATTCAAACCAACAAAGAAAAATTCATGGACTTCCAAACAACAACCCATACATGCAAACAAATAGAAACAAACACCCACAAAGATAAAGAGAGACACTTTAGACATTCAAACCAACAAAGAAAAATTCTTGGACTTGCAAACACCAACCCAGACAAGCAAACAAATAGAATCAGACACACAAACCGAGAATGACAGACAATTTAGCCATTCAAACCAACAAAGATAAATTCTTGAACTTGCAAGCATCAACCCAGACATGCAAACAAATAGAATCAGACACACAAACAGAGAAAGACAGACGCTTTAGGCATTCAAACCAACAAAGAAAAATTCTTTTACTTGCAATCAACAACCCAGACATGCAAACAAATAGAATCAAACATACAAACAGAGAAAGAGAGACACATTAGACATTGAAACCAACAAAGACAAATTCTTGGACTTGCAAACACCAACCCAGACATGCCAACAAATAGAATCAGACGCACAAATCGAGAATGACAGACACTTTAGTCATTCAAACCAACAAAGACAAATATTTGGACTTGCAAACACCAACCCAGACATGCAAACAAATAGATTCAGACATAGAAACAGAAAAAGACAGACACTTTAGACATTCAAATCAACAAAGACAAATATTTGGACTTGCAAACACCAACCCAGACATGAAAACAATTAGAATCAAACACCCAAACAGAGAAATACAGACACTTTAGACATTCAAACCAACAAAGACAAATTCATTGACTTGAAAACACAAACTCAGACATGCAAAAAAATAGAATCAGACACCCAAATAGAGAGAAAGATAGACACTTTGCAGATTGAAACCAACAAAGACAAATTCTTGTACTGGCAAACACCAGCCCAGACATGCCAACAAATAGAATCAGACAAATAAACCGAGAAAGCCCGACACTTTAGACCTTCAAACCAACAAAGATAAATTCTTGAACTTGCAAGCATTAACCCAGCCATGCAAACAAATAGAATCAGACACACAAACAGAGAAAGACAGACACTTTAGACATTCAAACCAACAAAGATAAATTCTTGAACTTGCAAGCATCAACCCAGCCATGCAAACAAATAGAATCAGACACACAAACAGAGAAAGACAGACACTTTAGACATTCAAACCAACAAAGACAAATATTTGGACTTGCAAACACCAACCCAGATATGCAAATAAATAGATTCAGACATACAAACCGAGAATGACCGACACATTAGACATTCAAACCAACAAAGACAAATTCTCGAACTTGCAAACATCAACCCAGACATGCAAACAAATAGAATCAAAAACCCAAGCAGAGAAAGACAGATAGTTTTAATATTCAAAACAACAGTGAAAAATTCTTTGACTTGCAAAAACCAACCCAAACACGCAAACAAGTAAAATCAAACACCTAAACAGAAAAACACATACTCTTTAGACATTCAAACCAACAATGAGAAATAATTGGACTTGCAAACACAAACCCAGACGTGCAAACAAATAGAATTTGACACACAAACAGAGAAAGACAGACACTTTAGACATTAAAAACAACAAAGACAAATATTTTGAATTGTAAACACAAACCCATACATGCATACAAATTGATTTATATATACAAACAGATGAAGACAGACACTTTAGACATTCAAAACAACAAAGACAAATAATTGGACTTGCAAACACCATCCCAGACATGAAAACAATTAGAATCAGACACACCAACAGAGAAATGCAGACACTTTAGACATTCAAACCAACAAAGACAAATTCTTGGACTTGCAAACACCAACCCAGACATGCCAACAAATAGAATCAGACACACAAACCGAGAATGACAGACACTTTAGACATTCAAACCAACAAAGATAAATTCTTGAACTTGCAAGCATCAACCCAGCCATGCAAACAAATAGATTCAGACATACAAACAGAAAAAGACAGACACTTTATACGTTCAATTAACAAAGACAAATATTTGGACTTGCAAACACCAACACAGACATGCAAACAAATAGAAACAAACATATAAATAGAGAAAGATATACACTTTGCACATTGAAACTAACAAAGAAAAATTCTTTGAGTTTCAAACACCAGCCCAGATAAGCCCACAAATAGAATCAGACAAACAAACAGAGAATTACAGACAATTTAGACATTCAAACCAACAAAGATAAATTCTTGAACTTGCAAGCATCAGCCCAGACATGCAAACAAATAGAATCAGACACACAAACAGAGAAAGACAGACACTGTAGACATTCAAACCAACAATGACAAATTCTGGGACATGGAAACACCAATCCCAGACATGCAAACAGATAGAATCAGACACACAAACAGAGAATGACAGACACTTTAGACATTCAAACCAACAAAGACAAATACTGGGACTTGCAAACACCAACCCAGACATGCAAACAAATAGAATCAGACACACAAACAGAGAAAGACAGACACTTTAGACATTCAAACCCGCAATGACAAATTCTTGGACATGGAAACACAAACCCAGACGTGCAAATAAATAGAATCAGAGACAAAAACAGAGAAAGACAGACACTTTAGACATTCAAACCAATAAAGACAAATTCTTGGACTTGCAAACACCAACCCACACATGCAAACAAATAAAATCAGACACACAAACAGAGAAAGACAGACACTTTAGACATTGAAACCAACAAAGGCAAATAGTTGGACTTGCAAACACCAACCCAGACATGCAAACAAATAGAATCAGAAACACAAGCAGAGAAAGACAGACACTTTAGACATTCAAACCAACAAAGACAAATTCTTGAACTTTCAAACATCAACCCAGACATGCAAACAAATAGAATCAAAAGTATTAAAAATGTGGGGGCCCAGAGGCACTTGGGGGGCCGGGGGCATTTGGGGGCCTTTGGGGCCCGGAGGGTTATTTGGGAGCCCGGGGCCCTTTGGGGTTGGGATAGAGGGGACCCTTTGGGGTTGAGGTAGTTGGACCTTTTGGGGTTAGGGTAAGGGATCTCACAACATTGTTCAAATGGAACTTGTGTATTATAATGACCACAGAGTCTCACCCTCAAATCATCTTCTAAAATGCCTCAAACGGTTTCGCTTAGATCATCTTCTAAAATGTCTAAAACGGTTTCGCCCAAATAATCCCCTAAAAGTAATTTCTGCGTGTTCCTTTTGTTTTGGCATCCCTGCTCTGTCACATTTGAAATTCCTAGGAAACGATTTCCCGCGTTAATCTCTTCATCTCTAAGGTGTTCCTAGCTACACTATTATGGTTTCGATAGAATATTAATTTATCCCTGTCACTAAAGATCAAAGAAGCCATATTTAAAAATAGAATTTTTATCTCTTTAGAATCCCGTATAATTCCTATGAAAAAAGTGATGTCATTTCTAATTCCCCTTTCATAGATCAATAATTCCCCTCTATTATGCAAGTCATTTTCTCGGAAATTCTCTCCCCTCGATTGTGTAAATTAAGTTCTCAGAAATTCTTTCCGCTTCGTGGATCGATAATCCTTGAATAAATTATGTCCCGTCGGCGTTAGACTAAATAGTAGATGGCAGCACACGGTCCCGTTCGGAGTCAATAAGGGGGTTTTACTTCAGAGAACCCTACTATAGTGGTTTCAAGTTCTCTTCTGCAAACAAATGAGCTTTTGTATTTTTTGCCAGAAGAAGAATTACGGTTTCGTGTTTATTTTTTATTTTACTTTTTTTTCCAGGGACGATCATATCAACTTAATGGCCCTACAATATCGCAGAAGAGCTCATTCAAACGGAAGTTAAAAGTCGTAGTGCTCTTTTTAAGTGACCAAAAAAATTGGAGGGCAACTTGGCCCCCTCCCAGGATCATTTTTTCCCGAAGTCACCCAATCAAAATTTTGAGGTACCCATTTTGTTCAGCATAGTCGAAAATTTAATTAATATGTCTTTGAGGATGACTTAATCACCCACTGTTCCCGTGGGAAGGGCTACAAGTTATAAACTTTGCCCATTGTTACAAATACATATTATATATATATATAATATATTATATATATATTATATATATATATTATAATATATTATATATATATATATATATATATATATATATATATATATATATATATATATATATATATATATATATATATATATATATATATATATATATATATATATACATATACATATATATACTTACTTTAAATATATCCCAGTGGCTACCCCTTTACTGTATAAAGATTTTTCAAGGGATGAGAATTTACCTAATCACCTTAAAGGTTTGACTTTTGTTTTGATGCCAATATATTCCCTAACATTTCTTACTCAAGTACCATCATCGCGTCATTTTTAGTGTGTTAGATTTGATGTACAAAAAACTGATTTTGTCGACCTTTAGACGCCGGAAGTGAATAAATGATCCAGACATTTATCGACCAATAGCTTTGCTGTTCTTAGCAAAATTTTTGAAAAAGCAATGGTTCCCCGTCAACTTGCTTTTCTAAAAGAAAAATATTTTCCAATGATTTTCACTCTGGCTTCTGAGCTAAGTATTTTACGGAGCATGTATGTGTAACTCTTTTAAAATTTTCTCGACACCGTGCTTGACCCTGGTTTGATTTCTGATACTATATTTCCGATTGTCCATAGACCTTTTGATTCTTTAACTCATTGTACTTTAACCCTTGGTACTGTAGCAGGAATAGAGTCTGAGATACTTCCAAAGCTAGTGGACCTTTTTGAACGTCATCCGTTTGTTTGATACTAAATATTTCTAAATCATGTTTCTTATTTTCCCGTACTTCTCAGGCTTAACTGAAAGTTTCAATTAACTGAAATTCACTCGTCAGGAAGTCGTGTCAGTATACCTAAAAGATCGGTATGACCAATTTCTCGGTATTTTTCTCGATGAAAAACTTTCATTGAAGCATCAAATTGGACTGGAAATGGTCTAGAGTCCTTGAATTTTAATAAAGCTATAACATATTTTTCTTGGATTAGTTTAGAAATTTCGTTCCGTTGCTAAGTTCAGTCATATGTATCTTATTGCCCTACTATATTGACTTCAAATTTCTCTTCTTTTTTGAAAACTATTGTCTAAATTATATAATAAAGCAAGGAAACTTATAGAAGAAACAAATTGCTCTACAACTCACCCAACTAGTGCATTAGTTGATGTACAGTTACTCATTAACGTCTTCCATTTTTCATCAACTCCATGTGGATGTTCCTAGAGCCCTACAAACTACTCCATCCTTTGTCACTAAGCATCATCTTCGTAATTCAAGGAATATTAATATTCTATTTACTTCATCGATGAGGTCTGATTTGAATCCATAAGCCACCTATTGTATCCTTTGGAATATCTTACCTGAGAATCTTACGAAATTTTTTAATGTCTTGCTGATTCAGTTCATTGATTTAAGTTCATTTGTATACTTTTTTCATAGACCACTCTGAACTGGATTAACAGGTTTTACTGTTGTGAGGGATGCTTAACTTGTGCTAAGTCTCTCGTGGCTTGATATCACATATTCAGTTTGAAATAACTTTAATTCATACGGTAGTCTTCAACCTAATTTTGGTTGTTTTTTTTTTGGGGTGGATTTTTTTAATCAATTTTCTGGAAATCATCGCAAATGTTAATTTTCTACCCTTTTTATCCTGACCATAGAATTTTACAAGGGAGACTATCTTAAAGTGTTTTTGTTGTGAATCAATTGATATCCTCAGCGTTAGTGGTAGCAGTAGTAGTAGAGTACAAATATTGCCTTTTTGGTCAATTATCATCTCATTTATCATTTCCTGAAAGTCCTAAATTAATATACTCAGTCGTTCCTGAATTAAGCCCTTTTGATAGCCCGTAAGCGCAACGTTTATTGATATATTTTATCACTCCTCGTAACAATTTTTGAAAGGCCCGCCTGAATACCCTTCGTCTTTTTGGAAAGTAAATGTCAAACATGTCCACCTTTCTCAATAATATATACTATATGCAAGCAATGAATGAATCACCTAACAGCCCTTGCTCTGAGGATTCTGGGGGTGGGGGCAGGGAGAGTCAAAACACAATTACTGGACATTTCAATAATACTGAAAAATTGGTCGTCTTAAAATTTTGATTGCATGTGTTTCGGTAATTGATAGGCGTGGGGACTGGTTGCACTCCATGCACTTTTGACTTTTAAAGTGCACTAGAACTTCCAATTTCCAATTAAATGAACCTCCTGTAAAGTATATACAGCCATACCTTCAATAAAAACCTTATATGCCCCCAAGGTATAACTTAGAACCCTTGCCCTAGGCTCCAAGATTAGTATTTGGTTTTCTTGACTGTCAGTAAAGCTTTCTCTAAAAGATCAATACTGCTTTCAGTAGTTAGCTTCTTGGATGATTTATCTACTTGAATGTATACAGTAGATCATAAAAGGTAAGGTATGATAAATATTTATTAAAACAAAAGTTATTAGAACAAGAAGTTAAATTGTTTTTCTAAAGTTTTTTGGAAAACTTCTAGAGAGGATGAAGGTCCATCCCCTCATTGGACTTGGGATTACACCGCTGGCTGAAGGACCTTGAGAAGGAGATCAGCACCGCCGGTTCGGGTTCGAAGTCTAATGCCGTATCCTTTACCTTTTTTTGTTTTTTAGAGAAGGCGCCAGCTTCTTCTGAAACCCCAAGGTTGTCTGAACTTCGTTTGAACATGGTACTTATCTCCTCAATTGTCTTGTTCTTTGTTTCAGGGACGTGGCTCCACGTAAACCAAACGAAGAAGGCAAGTATGACGGCGAAGATAACGAAAACATATGGACCAAGTAGTTGCTTAAAGATAAAGAGGAACATTAATATAGAATAAATAGTTCTTTACATTTAATTAAGGGTTCTGAGTGAGACATTTAATTAAAAGACCAAAACTTAGTGTGACATTTAATTGAGTAAAGAGCAAACAAACTTTTAATTGCAAAAATATTTGTAAATATTTTCTCAAGAGATTACAATAATTCAAAAACCTTAAAAAATAAAACCAAAAATTTTAAGCTTAGTAGAAATCGCTGTTAGAAATTGGATTTGATTAATAATCAAATATCTTTGAAAAGATTCAGCATGAATAGACATTAAATTGCGTAAAAGCAAAAACTGGTAATTGCAAAAAGTATTGTATATATTTTGACAAGGGATTAAATAAAGTCCAAAACCTTAAAAAGAAAACAAAAAGTTTGAAGCATAGTAGAAATCGTTGTTTTCGAGAAAATTGGCATCCTGGTTTATTCTGGCCTAAAAAAACGATTTAAAAAGCTCGTTAAGAGCCTTAATTATTTAAAAAATTTATTAAAAAAAGAGCCTTAATTATTCAAAAAACTTAATTATTAAAAAAAATAAAAAAAAACTATTGATGTGAGTGACATCATTTTATATACATCATTGTTGCAATGACGTTGTCACACTTTTGGGAAAAAATGGAAGATTTTCAGGTATGGAATGTACTTTAAATTTCTTAAAGAGCAAAAAACCGGTAATTGCAAAAATATTTGTATATATTTTTACAAGGGATTACAACAATTCCAAAACCTTAAAATAGAAAACCGAAAGTTTGAAGCTTAATAGAAATTGTTGTTAGAAATCACACTTGCTGTAAAAATCAAATATTTTTGAACAGAAACATTGTATGAAAAAAATATTAAATTGCCTAAAGAACAAAAAATTGGTAATTGCAAAACTTTAAAGCTTAGTAGAAATCATTGCTAGAAATCGGAGTTGCTGTAATAATCAAATGTCTTTTAATAGAATTCAGTATGAAAAGAGATTTAATTGCGTAAACAGAAAAAAACTGGTCAAAAAGCTGGTAATTTGCAAAAATATTTGTATATATTTTAACAAGGGATTATAACAAGTCAAAAGCCTTGAAAAATAGGACCAAAAGATTGAAGCTTAGTAGAAATCGTTGTTAGAAATCAGACATGCTGTTATAATCAAATATCTTTGAAAAGACTACAGTATGAAAAGACAGCAAATTGTCTGTGGTTTTGCAGTGTCTGTGGTTTGTCTTTGGTTTTGCAAATTGTCTGTGGTTTTGTCTGTGGATTTTAGTATGAAAAAACATTTAATTGAATAAGGAACCAAAAAAGGCTGGTAATTACAAAATTATTTGTATATTTCAAAGCCTTAAAAATAAAGCCAAAATTTTGGAGCTTAGTACAAATCGTTGTTAGAACTTGGACTTGCTTTAATAATGAAATATCTTTGAAAAGACCCAGAATTGAAAGACATTAAATCGCGTAATGAGCAAAAACCTGGTAAATGCAAAAATATTTGTATATTTTAACAATGGATTACAACAATTCAAAAAATGAGAATCCATATATAGAAGCCTGCCACGTGGCGAATGCCGAGGGCCTATATATATATATGGGGGGTTTTCAAGTTCTTAAAAATTACCGGTAAATTCAAAGAAAAAACCTTATTATTAAATAGCTAAAAGAAACTGTACTTACTGCAAGTGGCAAGAATCCAATACCAACGAAGAAATTCGCAGTCCAGTTGACAGTAACTGCAATAGATGACGCAAGTGGCCTAGCAGATTGATTGAATAGTTCACTGACTAAAAACCACGGAATTGAACCGGGACCGGTGGCGAAGGCAACAACGAATGCAATAATCAGGACAATGCTTATGTATGGAATCCAAGGTGCCAGATCCTGAAATGCAAAGGGGTAGATTATAATATAAAATCTATGTAATACATAATTATACAATATATAATATAAAATTAAATAAAATAAATCCCACACATGGTTCAAGATTAATTGTTTTTATAAAACAGATAATTGTTTAGACTTGCAGTATTTTTTGTTGAAAAATACAGCACCCCAATCCCAGAATTTTTTTCTCAAATTGCATTAATCACTTAAATACACTTATTTCGTACCCTAATACAAGGATAAGATCTTCATATCTTTCAATACAGACACTTTTCAGTTATCAAACAGTTCGTTGTAATGAACTGCAAGTAAGGAGCGACCCGGCTCAATAGTAACCGAAACTCTAAAAAAATGGAATTTTGATACAAATAGATACATCAGAAGAATCATATTTCTATGCTGATTTCAAATATATAAGTTTCATCAAGTTTAGTCTTACCCGTCAAAAGTAACGTGCCTGAGAAAATTTGCCTTATTTTCGAAAAAAGGGGGAAACAACCCCTAAAAGTCATAGAACTTTAATGAAAATCACACCATCAGATTCAGCGTATCAGAACTCTACTATAGAGGTTTCAAGCTCCTATCTGCAAAAATGTGGAATTTTGTATTTTTTGCCAGAAGAAAGATCTTTTTTTTTCAGGGGTGATCGTATCGATCCAGTAGTCCTAGAATATCGTGAGAGGGCTCATTGTAACGAAAATTAAAAGTTCTAGTGCCCTTTTGTAAGTGCCCAAAAAAATTGGAGGGCAACTTTGTCCCCTCCCACGCTCATTTTTTCCCGAAGTCACTCAATCAAAATTTTGAGATAGTAATTTTGTTCAGCATAGTTGAAAATCTAATTAATGTCTTTGAGGATAACTTAACCCCCCACTGTTCCCGGGGGAAGGGCTGCAAGTTATAAACTTTGCCCATTGTTTACATATAGTATTGGTTATTGGGAAGTATACAGGCGTTTTCAGGAGGAATTTTTTCTAGTGGGGGGTCGGGGTCAGAGTAGGGGTTACGGGGGAGGATCTTTCCTTGGGGAAAGGGAAATTTCTATCACGGGGGGGCCAGATTTTCCAGCATTTTTTAAAAAACGATCACAAATTTAATAAAAAAAACAAGCTTTTTTCAACTGAAGGTAAGAAGCAACATTATAACTTAAAATAAACAGAAATTATTACATATATGAGGGGGTTCTCCCCCTAGTCAAAACCTCGCTCTTTACGCTAAATTAACCGCTATCTATTCTAATTATCCGGCCTTTGTGATTCAGGGGTTTGTGATTTGAACAAAATTCGAACTTTAGCGTAAAGATCGAGGTATTGACAAGGGAGCGAACTCCTTAATATACATAATATAAACACACGAATATAGAAATTCGTAATGTGTAAGTTAATTCGTAAGCTACGAAAGAACAAAATTTCGAGAAAGCCAATTAGCCAAAAAAAGGAAAATTAATATGCGAATTTCGTTTTAATTATTCATGTACGGTGAGCCAAAATCAAAGCTGCATTAATTCAAAAACGTTCAGAAATTAACTAAAAAAAAAGTTTTTCTAACTGCAAGTAAGGAGAGACATTAAAACTTAAAACGAACAGAAATTATTCAGTATATGAAAGGGGCTATCCCTTCCTCAACGCCTCGTTCTTTACGCTAAAGTTTGACTCTGTCTCACAACTTTATTTTTTTAAACAATAAAAATTTTTAGCGTAAAGAGCGAGGCGTTGAGGAGGGGACAGCCCCTTTCATATACGGAATAATTTCTTTTTCGTTTTAAGTTTTAATGTCGCTCCTTACTTTCAGTTAAAAAAAACTTGTTTTTTTAGTTAATTAATCTAAGAATGCAGAAGTATCGACACATTCTCTGATACGTCTACAAGCATAATCAATATTCCAGATCTTCGGTGATTTTGTTCGTGGCCACAATTTTGCATTTTCTTAATTAATACTTTACTGCCTTCTCTACCTGCTTTACTGCCCTCTCATTCTCATAAGAGCTCCAAAATTTTGGTGCAAACACTTTCTCTCTACTGCCTAACTTAAATTGTTTTCAGTAATATTCCTTTGTTCTTTTCTAACATTTTTTCCTAAAATTACTTTCTAAAATTTACTTTCCCTAAAAATATTCTACCCATCCTCTACGTTTTTAAATTCTAAACTATTCAATTTGATATCTAACTGCTCAGGAAACTCCCTCACAAATTCTCATTATCTAATCACAATATATCTTGGACCCTGAAAAAATACTGGCAATACACCCGTCTTAAGGAAATTGTGTGTGTATTTTGATGTTTATGTGTTTGGGTTTATTTTTATTGCTAAAGATTTATATTATATCTTAACAACAGTCAACATTTTTTATTCTTCTTAAAGATAATAAATACGAAAAATAATAAAGATAACAATACATAAAGGCAATAATGCCTTTATCTAAGGTGTTTTTATCTTAATGTGTTTTGTTTTGTATCCAGGATGTTACAGCCTCCCATGCCACTCTCCCCAGCATATTTTTCTTACTTTCTTTCTTTTAATCCTTATTTTCTAAGCTTTTGTTGTTATTGCTTTTTTTTGTTAATTAAGTTAATTTTGCTATTATTACTATTATTATGACGAGATGCTTTGTTTTGTGTATGTCCCATTATTTACACATCCCACCTTACGAGCTCTGTTCTCTGTTCAAGTCAAGAAAAATAAAAATACATCAATATATTTCTTGAAAAAACATATTGTTCATTTTCTATAGTTGAGAATAGCGTTATATCTAAAATCTGTTGTCTTTTTTCAAAGTTATTAGCTAAACTCACAATAACGTGAAAGAAGATTATCAAAGTAATGACTGGTAGTTAAATGTGATTTTGAATTAATTTTGAACAAAAAGAATAAACACAAATAATACAAATAGTGGAAAATATACAAAATAAATGAAAATAAAATGCTTCCCACTTGAAACTTTGGCTAAATAAGCACTATACTCCTTATAGACATTTCAAACCAACATATTACAGAGCTTAACACTCCCATTGCGAAATATTTTTATTGATATAGATAAATATTCAATTTATATAAAATATTAATTTTTCAAATATTAAGCTTTTAGTTTTTTAACTGTCATACTTTTTTTTTCCTTTACGTCAATTACGTCAATAAGCTATAAAAGACTTTTTTAAACTTTCCGTGATGAAGGGACAGGACCCATAAACCAAGGACTGTCCTGGTGTATGGTCATCACAAGCATAAACAAAACGAAAGGACTAAATTACCTTGATGGCTAGGAATACAGTAAGAAGTATAACCACGACGAACATTCCAGAGAGACCGACGAGCTGTAGCGTTTTTCGTCCTGCCTTTTCGACCAACACCAAAGAGACAAAGGTCATAAGGACATTCATGACGCCCATTCCAAGTGTGGCATATTGAGAGGTAAGTGTGTTTAAGCCTGCATCCTCAAAAATGCTTGTTGAAAAAAACATTACCTAAAAATGAACAGATAATTACTTTTTTTATAACATGCTATGGTTGAACAGGTGTTTTAATTATGTTTCAGGAATTGTATGCTACCCCTGATTCCAGCTTGAGCTAAAGTTTAGATCTCTCTATTTTCTTTCTTGTTCTTCTTTCATCTTTTTACAGTTGCACGGCCATCTTCCTGCTGCTCTATGTAAAATTATGCCTTTTGTTTCTGATCAATCGACTTATCATCTCCACCCTTCCAGCAGTTTACAGATTCTTCATATTCCATTAGTGAGGTCTGATTTCAACCCTTTGACAACTTGCAACATTATTTCGAACACGTTTCCTGTGTCTACATGAAGCTGCCAGTCATTTGGTATGTTCAAAAATTATGTTAGGGATTTTCTAGCTAGTAATTTTGTTTTTTTTCCGGTTTCCCTTGGAGTTGATGTCATTCTGGGGATTATTAAGGTGGGTGACTGGATTTATTTATTTTTGGGGGGATTTTGTTTATATTATTTTTCTTTGTGTTGGTATTTTTTTCTCCCTTGTTCTTTCCCAGCCATGGAGCCTTATGGGGGAGATTTTGTTGATGTAGTTTTTTTGTTTATGATTTTTATTCTTAAATAAAGAACTCACTCACTCACTCTGACCATGATTCACAAAGTATTTGAAATTTTTTCGAACGAAATTTGTAATTACAACTCTAAGTTGAATCTACTGGGTGTTTTGGTTCAATATCCAAATCTTATTTTCCAGTTCTTCGTTCTCATGCTAATATAACTTCTAAATTAAACTATTGAATAAAAGTTGCCAAAGAATGCAAAAAAAAAAAAAAGAAAGAAAATGCTAGTTAAGCTGGTTTCCGTACGCAAAAATATTTCAAATGATAAAACTTAAGCTGGTGCCCGTACGAAAAAATATTCCAAAAGATAAAACACAACGAAACTACTCCAATTACCGAAGAACTGACTTCAGTTAGACCGAAAACGGCATATCCTTAAAATAGGAATTTTTGTCAACCTTTCCTTCACTATAAAATTATAATGGTGTCTACAAAGCAATTGCAGTTGTCACATGAATGGTAAACAAATTAGACAGTTAATTAAAGCGTATATAAAATCCCAAATGTAGTTTTCCGCTTAATGTAATTTCTAATTTGCAGCTTATTTGAAACGAACATGTTTTACGTTTAAACCTTTACGATTAAAAATAAACGTTAGCGGACTCTTTTGAATAAGGTCCTACCAAATGAGGTGCTAGCCCTCTAATACCAATATTATTTTTTAAGTTGCTAATCCTTTGGATACAATAATTACGGAATTTCTGGAATTTCCAAGAATCGTGGAATTTTCAATGGAGAAGGGGCCAAAATTTAAGGAGAAACAAAGCCTTAACATGATTTTGAGATTCTTCTTTTTAGTCCCTATTTTGAACATTCCAGATTTCTTACGGAGACTATGGCCTCCGACCCTTCAAAGTGGAGTAGATTTGAGTAATATATACCCTCTATGGTTTTTGCAATTAAATGTATGAAATTACTTATGCACTTTCACGTTGCACGTTGTGGTAGGTCTAGTGAACCTCCTTGTGGTTGAGTTTTTATTTGAGACAAATAAGAATATCTATAGCTAGTACTTACAGCATTAATTCCAGAAAATTGTTGTGCCAGTTGCATCATGACAGCAATAATCAGTGGGGATTTCAAACATGGGTTTGTCCACATTTCCCTCAAACTGATCACAGTCGTCAGTTTTTGTTTTGCAGACTCAGCCCTCATCTCGTTCATCTCTTCTTCGACTTTATCTGTACCTCTCAACCAATTCAACGCTAGAAATATTCAAATTTAATGTACTTGAATATTTTAGTAACACTGAATAAATGCTTCATAGAAAAACAATTTAGTAAGCCTCAATGCATCAACAGCAAAGAAGTCTTGAAACATTAGCGGCTGCATATGAAAGCTGTATTTTGAAAATCCCATTCACGGTTGAGAAGAATTACAAAATTTTTGGTCGATGAATGTGTCTCCTGGGCAAAAGAAATATCTATTTCAGCTAAACTGTGTCCATCTTAAAATCTCAAAAACTAGAGGTTATTTTTTACTAGTTGTATTACCGACCAAAAGACGCTTTGTACCTTTTCAAAGCTCTAAGTTAATATCAAATATAGTTAAAACGAAAAAAAACACATTCATTCAAATTGACTTAGTTTGAAAGCACAAAACTCATATAACTATGTAACTACCTTACTTTGGAGAAAACCCTTACTTACGACATCTATCTGGATGATAAAAAAAAACGAGAAAAGAACCACATTGGTGAAAAGTGACATTTTTTTCCAAAATATATATCCACTTCGGAAATGTTTTGCTCTACGTCATACAAAATGTGTTAAAAATCTACGCCATACAATCTTTACAAAATGTATCAATTTTAGGGTGTTTTATGTCCCAAACGTATAAAATGTGCCATTCTGGCTCTCTTACGTCATTGCGTCCTGGCACATGGGAATATGTATTTTTAACATAGAATGTGTCCAGTTTGCAACTCTGCTAGGGAGAGACCGATCATTCTTCACCTTCTGGTATGTGTATCGGGAAAATCATTAAGGGCGTTATTTTGATCATTATTTTACTAAGATCTTACATCTTCTGTCAGAAAACGATTCTAATGGAAATCTTAGGACTAAGATCTTACTTCTTTTGCATTTTTTATGCAAATGTCTTTCATTCATATGCTCTGATCAGTGATCTAACAAAAATGATGGAAATACATCAACAAAGTTCTCTCATCATTATTCTATCTTCTATGTGGCAGAAAAATGGCCTTCTATGCACTTTCCACTAACATCAGTGAGCTGTAAGATCTAAGGACAATGATGAACTAAAGAACGGTAGTATATACAGAAAGATATAAGGTACTAGAGGTAAGATCATATGCTAAGTAACAGGGTTATTGTTCCACCATACATGCCAAACTTCCAATACGTCCCCGCCTCTTCACGCACCACATGGTAGCCTTTACATAATACATGTAATGCTTCTACCATGCGAGTCGTAGGTCACGTCATTTAAGTTTGTAAATATCACGTACCCCAAAAATTAACCTTATTTTAAACAAATATTAATAGATCAAAAGGGCTTCGACACAGATTACAATGTTTTAAAGTATGAGGCTTAATTTGGTCCCCGTGTACCTCCCCTGAGCTGTAACCAAGTATAAAGCAAACCATAGCCCATAGAAGCCAATATTGAAAGCGAGTATGTACATAAAAAGTTTGTCTAGTGACACATTGTCACATATAGACAATCGTCCTGACATTATATTTTCCGTCAAAACCCTCTTTAAATGGCTAGGCTTCCTTGAAGGTGGAGCAAATTTAAAATCTTAACTGTCGTAAAAATCGTAAGGAGAGCCAGCATAGAAATAACGTATTCAGAATCTTGTTGAAGAAATTTTCTTTCATGAGTGTGTCTCTAATTGAATAGGTGCATAGTTTAATTTTTTTTATTTTTTTTTTATTTTTTTTTAAATTTCAATTAAAAAAAAAAATTTCTTGAGTGTGTCTCTAATTGAATAGGTGCATACTCAAATTTTTTCAATTTAAATTTAAAAAAAAAATTTCTTGAGTGTGTCTAACTGAATAGGTGCATACTTAATTTTTTTTAATTTTTTTTTTAATTCGAATTAATTTTTTTTTTTAGTGTGTCTCTAACTGAATAGGTGCATACTTAGATTTTTTGACATCGTTGCTATTTCGCGCAGCATTGGCCGCTTTACTTGGTCAGTAAATTATACCCACGCCTTGCATTCATCCCTTATTCATCAAAAGACATCCTTCGACATAAATTCCAATATTTTAAAGTATGAGGTTTAATTCGGTCCCCGTGTACCTCCCTGGAGCTGTAATCAAGTTCAAAGCAAACCATAGCCCATAGAATCCAATATTGAAAGCGTGTATGTACATGAAAGATTGTCTAGTGACACATTGTCAAATATGACATTCGTCCTAAAAAATATATTTATGTCAGGGCCCTCCTTAAATGGATGGGCTTCTTTGCAAGTGGAACAATTTTTTAACTAACTCTTGTAAAGAGAGCCAGCATAGAAATAACGTATTCAGAACATAGTTAAAGAAAAGTTCCTTTCTTGAGTGTGTTTTGAACAGAATATGTTTATACTTAAATTGTGACATGGCAGCTATTTTACAACAGCGGCACTGGTCACTCTGCTTGGTCAGTTACACCCACGCCTTGTATTACTCCCTTATTCAGCAATATACATCCTTTTGACGATTAATGCTGGAAACCATAAAAATCAATAATTTTGACAGCCTATTACTTTTTTCTATGCATAGCAATTAAATAAAAAAAAAAAAAATCCAATTCCAATTGTATATATTATCTACCATTAAAGGTTTCGTTTCAAATTTGTTTATTTAAATACAACTTTTTTCCAGATTGATTTAAATATTATATCAATAACTTAGTTTTTAAGAAATATCAAATCCTACCTCTTTCAGCCTCCATCTCTCGTCCCTTGGTAATAAGAATATATTTGGGTGATTCAGGACAAAACATAAGTGCAGGAACTTGATAGAGGACAGGCACAGCTGTGAATGCCAAAAGATATGGCCAAAGTGTTTCAGTGCCCATGATGTTTTCCATTCCCAAAATTTGAGATATCAGGATTGAAATTGTCAGAATTAGTTGATACATTGTTCCAACCTAACAAGAAATCGCAGAATAAAAATTAGCCAAATAAAATGCTGATAGAACAAAGCATTATTAAAGAAAGGGAAATTAAATTTTTATACAACTGCGCCATTTTGTCGTTACTGAGAATGCCAACTTTGGACCCCGTTCTCCTCTCCCAAAATATTTCTTCCACTTGTATAGTTGTCTTAAAAAATCAAGTAATAAATCAAGTAATTCCAGACCGTTAGACAAATTCTACGGAAGGTTAACCCCTTCTTCTTCATTATTTTGGTACCCCCCTCTGAGACTATTTTGTTAACCTCCCTCTAAGGAACAAAATCATGAGCATGACATTGAATAAGAAGTAGCTCATTCATAGGACTCAGATAGTGAGGAGCGCAAGACAGAATATGTGAGACTCTGAGATTTGCACCAGGCGGTGAAAAGGGCCAAGCTTTATCCTTCCAATCAATCTTCATATTTTCTGCCCCTCCCTTTTTTTGACTTTAATGTCATTTTACTGTTAAACAAACTTTCCTGTTTTGATTATTTTTTTTTTCAATGGCTCGATATTTAAACAAATATTTAAAAAACAATAAGGTTTAGTTTTTGATTTTGTAGTTGAATTATGCCTGTTTTGGACAGAAATCTCAGTGCCGTCTATTTTATACGTGTTATTCTCCCTCTTTTCACTGTCTTCTTATACTTGTTGTGTATTTAGTCTATAAACTGGAGCTAACTTTGATTGGAAAAGCCAATAAACTTATCTTTGAATTATTCCATTTAAATATAGAAAATTTCAACGGAATTATTTGAAAAGGTTTACTGATTTTATGAAAAGACAGAATGAAGACATAGTTTTTAGCTATCAATTTCAAGTGATTTCAAATATAATCTTGTCATTTTCCGGCATTTTATGTAGAGTATTTCGGGGGTGGTGAAAATTCTAATGTATTTTAGCCATTATAATGACTGCTTTTATGTTTTTCAAAACCGACATAAATTATTTTTTTGTATTGCTTAAAATAAACCACATGCATATAATCTACATTACTTTGTAATTATCTTTGAACCTACCATTAAATTATTGAGGTAATTCATTCATCTTGTTATAGTTATATTACCCATTGAACAGTCCCCCCCCCCACAAAAAAACAACTCAAATGTTATGGAATGTTTAATTTGGTTTTCTGATCCAGAGCTGTAAAGTAATTTAACCCTTGATTGTCTCACACGCAATTATCTCCGTTTCAAGTTTTTAAAGTAGTTATAAAAAAGATTTCTTACAATAAAATTTACAGCAATATTAAAATACACTCTACCCCTGACTGCCTGGGATATCGGTGTAGCAGGGAGAAAAAAAGAATGACCCTAGTTAGAGCTGAAATAAAAAATCTTGAAAAGGCAAAATTTGCCATTTACAATTTTTAAATTTTGCCATTTAAACAAGTTCAATTTATAAAAGCTAGAACAATAGTCAAATCATATTTATCCTAAGAACAATCAATTTTGCTGCGCAACATCCTACAGAACCCAACAAAAAGGTGTTTTCTTTCAATTGCAGGGTCCGGGTCATGGTCTTCCGGATCGTTGAAAGGGGGAAGGATGACCAAATATTAGCTCTGCCGTTCCTCTAGGAACACCAAAAGAGAAAACAAAAAACGAAAGTCTTCCTTTCAATTCTAGTCAATAAAACGAAGCTATCTTACCGCCCCTCGGAGATTGACTGGAGATATCTCACTAAGGTACATGGGTGCCAATCCGGCGTTGAGTCCGCAATTAATTCCAATGAATATCCTTCCGGCAATAAGCATTTCATACGACTTGGCAGAATATGAGAAGCCTTCGAGAATAGCGCCAATTATAGCAAATATGTTATTGACAATAAGCCCGCCTTTCCTGAAAAACAAAACGGCTTTGAAATAGTGTTTTTTGTCCGTAATAAGTTTTTTAATTGACTAAATACTATATTTAGCATTTATCTGTAATTTTTACGCTGGGGTTAAAATACCCCATCCTTAAAAAATAAAACCATGTGTTTCAGTCTAGAATAGACTCGCTGGATATTTCAATCATCTAGCAAATCTTCCTCCGTTTTCCGGAGTGCCCATGCTTTAAAAAACATATTTGACCCCTGTCATCACTGTAGCTTCCAATATTCTAATCTTAGTTCGCAAACTTATCTTCCTATACTTCCAAACGTTTTTCAGCTGTGAAAAAATACCCTGAGCCTTGGCTATTCTAATTTTAACATCTTCAAGACACACACCGTCTTTATTAATAATACTACCAAGGTAAGTGAATCTGTCCAATTGATCGATATATATTACCACACTCATTATTTTCATCTTTCTTATACAGAAGTTTAATTAAGGTTTTCCTAAAATCATTACATGCTTCCACTTTTTTAAAATATTCGTTATTTTCAATAGCATATTTCTATCTTCATAGCCAAAATATTTAAAAAACTCATTATTACCTATTATTTTTCAATCCTTCTAGTGCTGTCACTAATTCTTTCTCACAAAATAAATCTTTTTCCACATCCAAGGTGTCATAAAAATTTCCGTTTTACTCTATATCTTTTTCTGTGAATCTATCCCGGTTTAGCAAATTCGCAAAACGTTCCACCCACCTATCTTTAACTCTTTCCTTATCACTAACTATGTCAATTATAAATTCTTGGTCAACCTTCTTAAGACCATAGGCAAGCGTGTCTTGCTTGCCTCTCATTACAGGCAATCTAACGGTCTTATGTCAATCTTAAATTCTTGGTTAGCATACCTGAGAGTCTAGGCAGACAAAACTAAACAACAAGTATGTGTATAATAAGAGAGTCATGCCCACTCCTGCCATTTACCCGTGCCCAAGTCATTTAAACATTTGCCTCTCAAATACTTGGACTATCTGTATTGGCTTTTCTCTCTCTACAATTAGCCATTTCTTGATGCAAACTATGCAACCTACTCCAAAATACTTGATAACTTTAATTCAAACCGATCCTATCTTTTACTGGTCCAGATTGACTGCTCCCTCTCAACTTTTTAACATGCTAGTACAGTATTTTGCTACTCATTATTCAAAGTGGACAACACATTTCGCCCGTAAAAATTCAAACGCTAACAGTTTATGGATTCCAAAAGGCAACTACACCCTCAAAGAAAAGTTACATTTTCTTCAAATGCTTGGTGTTATATTCATAAGATTCTGTGTACCAATTTTCTACCCACATGAATTTTTAATTTTGTGCCCGGTGCCCCTATAAACTGCAAAAATGTGGATGTTTTCATTAAAAATTAATGTTCAGATTCATTAATGTTCTGATAGTGTTCAGTTTCAATATAAATTAATGTTCAGATTTTTACTAAATTTTAAAGGTATTTATGGATGTTTGGGTTTCCGCTAAATCACGAAACAATCATATTTCATTATACTCTACTTGGTGTCGATTTCAGAAAAGTATCTTATTTTGGTTTGGTTAGCTAACTCTGAGGACTTGCGCTTTTTCAATTTTATTTTAAATTTGCCATCATATATTTTAGCATGTTTTTATCCTAATATACATATGAATGTTTTTTCCACCAGAAGTTGGTTTTCGGACTACATTTAACTTATTAATTTTAAATTTACAATAAACCATTATTTCAAACAGTCAGATATCATTTTCACTGTCTTAGGTCCAAACTTCAAAAAACTTGATTGCTCTTGGTATGCTTTGTTCTACGGTAACACTAGGGATCTATACACATTCTTAGGTTCAAAAAAATCATGCAAATACCCTTCATTCTTACCTGCCAAACTTTTCGGCAAAGAATCCTGTCAAGGAGCCACCAATCATTCCTCCAATACAATAGACAGAGACTGCCACAGACCAAATCCATGTTATTGTGGCTTCTGTTGGTACCACCGTAGAGTTGGATCGGACATAATCAGTGTAGTTAATCCATTCTTGTATAAGCTGAAAAGATGAATATATTGTCAAGCCAAGTTTCATTGCAAGGGTAATGACAAGACATACGCAGCACTCTTTATAATTAAGCGAGCAAAACTCAGAAATGTTCTTAAATAGACTAGTTAAAGCAGTAATTGGTTTTGCAACAGTGGCGTAATTTCTTTAAAATCTGGGGGGGGGAGAAGTTGGAGCCAATTTTTCCAGATCAAGTGAAAATGATAGTAAAAACTAAAAACTGGGCCATTTGGAATCATAAAAGGTACTTTTTAGTACTACAAAGGTAAATGTGTACTAAAAAACTTATTTGTTTCTGTTGATGCTTGAATTATGCAGCTTTATCTTAGTTTTGACAACATTTTGGAAGAAACAGTATTTCATCTGGGGGGGGGGGGGGGGAGAATGAAGTCTTGAATAAACTTTTACCCCCTGCCTCATAGCAAATTTCGCCCTTGTTTAGCAAGGGGAGATAGGGGGAACTTGCCCTGGACGCAGAAATCTGGAATCTTGCCCTGGACGCAGAACAAAATGTCAAATAAATAATTTCTTATGAACAGTTATGATCATTTTGTAATTTATGAAATTTATTTCTATTAAAATAAAGTAGGTGCGCAGTTAATGAATGAAATTAATAATTGATTGATTTAATGTAAATAAATTAAAAATAAAATTTATTAAATAATAATAATTAAGTTAAGATAATAATAATAAAGAATAAATAATCGATTAATTAATAAAATAAAAATAAATTCAAAACAGAAAATAGTTAAAAATTAAATTATTAATTAATTAATGAATTGAAAACAAATTGTTAATATGATTTTTTTTAATTTGGGCTAATTTTTGGGGGGAAGATGGGGAGAGGGGCTGATATAGATTTTTCCCCGGCCCAGGACAGGCCAGAACCGCCACTTAGATAAAAATTTGCTTAAATACATTAAAATTTAGTCTCAAGCTGCAATAGAGAAATAGTATCGAAAAGTGAGAGAACAGACAAATTCCCATTTCTATAAAAAAAAAAGACAAGCGAGAAAATATGAAAAAATGGACAGGATCAGACTGAAAATACAGCTAAAAAATTTATAATGAAACATTTGTAGTAAATACTAAATTAATTAGAATTGATATGAAATAAAGTTAGTTCTTATAAATTTATCTTTTAGCATAAAGTCAGCTCAAAAAAATATCTTATCTAAATAAGAAATAATATCTTATAAGAAATAAAGTTCAGTTGTCTGAGTGAAGTAACAATTGACGTCTTAAGTCTAAACTAAGCTAAATTATGCTAAAAAAGATGGCTATATTCATCAATCTTCTCTCCAATGCACTAAACATAAACGGCTACTGACAATATTAATGTAATATATATCTATGTAAAGAACGTCACAATATAGCAGTACCGATCGTAGAAAGTTGGAGGGCTCATTTGGTCCTAAAATTCGTATGTGGTCTGTTTAAAATATTGATTGAAGAACAGCCAGTTAGTTTATGTAGTCGACAAGTCAATAGTTGAAAAGTCAAAATGTATCTAAGGCAGAGTCCAAAGTATATCTTTGAGTTGAGCTGAGGATGAATAATTCAGCACTTAGGCCGAGAAGACAGTGTAAAGTCTTAGGCCGAGAAATCCTATGTAAGGAAATTACTGATTTGATTAAAAGGAAACAACCAATCCCAAGGCCAGAACATAATTTGCACTTTACTGAAAAAAATACAAATGAATGTGAATTATCAGTAATATACATCTCCTGATATTTAGCAATCAAAATATTAATATTATTTGATTTATTAAAGTTATGAAAGTAAAAACATTTATATTTTTTCATTGAAGGGCAAATTATGTTCTGGGCTTGGCAAGGCATAGGGGTTTTGCGCCCAACTTATGTTAATCTCTACTCGTTTTGAGTTTGACTCGGTTATTTATTGTAATGTCTGTTTGTTTTGGGTTTCATTTATTTATCGATGCTGATTTGTGGTAGTTTTACGCTTGGTAGATTATTTGATTTTATTTTTGCTCATTTTTGGTTTAATGGAGTTCTTTACTTTTCTTTGAAAAACTTATTTTCTGGAAAAAGTTTTTTTTAATTAATCTTTATCCAAAAGACACAATGCGATGTTTTTATTTTGGAAGTGAACTTAAATTACCACCACTACTACTACTCATTCAGCAGAAATCATCAAAAATGTACCAATTACGTGAAAGGGTAAGCTTTATGTGAAAGGAAAAACTTGTTTTGTTGAAAAAGTTTTTTTTTTAATTAATTTAGAGAATAGGTCAGACACTTTTTAACGTTAAAATTAATACTTACTTTTCCTGGTGCGTTAACCACACCAATATTGTAACCATGCTGGAAGCCTGATCCAATTGCAGCAGCTGCAATGGCAAAAACCAAACGGCCATTTAAACCCTGGAAAATAAAAAAAAAAATTAAAAACAGAACAAAGCTAGTAGATAGTTTATACAGCACATGTATCAAAAGTTTTTTGATAAAGGAGAGGGGGGGGGGTCAGAGGCAAACTAACCACAGACTATAGTGTCGCGCACTACCTTTCTAGTCATTCAAAATTTCACACAGAGGTAGAATACGCTACCCTTTCATTATTTTCAAATGGTTCGTAGCAACGAATTATAAGTAAGGAACTTCTCGGCCCAATAGTAATAGAAAGTATAGAAAAAGGAACTTTGAAAGCAATTAATGTATCAAAAGAATTGAATTTTTCTGTTGATTCTACATATATAAAATTTCGGCGCTTCTTTTTGTTACAGAAATACTAAATCAATACGCACTTAGAGATACCTATTTTGTTCAAAATAGTAGAAAGGATCAGTAAACTGGCCTCTTGGGATGAAATGACCCCCCACGTTACCTGGGAAAAAGGTTGTAACTTCGTTTATTGTTGTTCCATACTTTCAGTTGAAAGAAAGTGTTTTTTTTTTAATTTGAAAAAAGAAAGCAATTCAGAATAATGACTTTTGCTGTATGACTAACATCTTTCCTCAACAAAAAAAAACAAACTAAAACAACAAGTCAATACAAAATCCAAAACTATTAATTAGTTCCTTATTGATCATAAAGGCAATGTAAACACCAAAATTAACAGAGGTTTCAGGGGCGTATCTAGAGCAAAATCTTGGAGGAGGCCAATGTGACAAGAACACCATAGATCAAAATCTTGGGAGGGGGGTTTAATGTGGCAAAGGTGCCAATAATTGACAAAAATATTCTAAAAAAAAAAAATAGGGAAAGAGGGCACCAGAAAAAAAATTTGAAAGTAGAGGTCGGGGTTCCCCCCGGCTCCCTGGATCTACTAATGAGAGGTTTAGCTTCATCTTGTCATTAAAGCTTATCTAGGACTAGCCAAAAGCTATTCATTTATGCTATACTGCTTTATTCAGAATATGAGAAATGTTTTTACTGATGTGCTAGTTAGTTCAGCAACTACTCTAGTGTTTTTCGGACATATAAGATTTCTTTGAACAGCAATTGATCTTGATTTATATTAAAATTGAGATTTAAATAAGCACCATCTATTAGATTCTTTTTACTCCAATTAATTTACAGAATAATTTAAATTAAAAATAATTTATTACAGGAAATCTTGTTTGAAACAGCGAAACTGTTCGTGTTGCAACAACTCGCTGCAGCACTAAGCCACCTGAGACTTACAAAGTTGTGCCAACCCTTTTTCCGCTTATCCTTTTCGAAGCTTTACTCTTTATCTCCTTTCATGAACTTCTGGCCCTCTATAAACCCTCTCTTTTTAATTTTGTATTTAAAAATATGCTGTATTTTTTTCTTTTGCATTTTTCTTTAACGCTAAATGAAATTACTGCACTATTACTGAGTGTAAACTTGCATGAAAATCACCCATATAAAAATGATTGCTTACTGAGGACTTTTCTTCGTTAGACATCGTTATATTTTATCCTTCTAAACAACTTTCTGGAATGTAGTGAACTAGCAACTGAATTAAATGTGGCCAAACTTTATATTATATACCTATTTTGACTTAACAATTGGGTGACTCTGTTTTTAATTTTCTTTTTTAATTAGTTTCATTTGCATATCTTTAATTTTTTTAAGTTGGTGTTTTCATTTAGGGATTAATTAAGTCAATAAGGAGCTTTTAGCATAAATTTCAATTATTGGTTTTGACCTATTTTATAATAATCATTTGCATATAGGTGATTGCTTACTGAGGACTTTTCTTCGTTAGACATCGTTATATTTTATCCTTCTAAACAACTTTCTGGAATGTAGTGAACTAGCAACTGAATTAAATGTGGCCAAACTTTATATTATATACCTATTTTGACTTAACAATTGGGTGACTCTATTTTTAATTTTCTTTTTTAATTAGTTTCATTTGCATATCTTTAATTTTTTTAAGCTGGTGTTTTCATTTAGGGATTAATTAAGTCAATAAGGAGCTTTTAGCATAAATTTCAATTATTGATTTTGACCTATTTTATAATAATCATTTGCATATAGGTGATTGTAAATAAGAGGTATTATCTTTAATCGTGTTTTTTTGTTTTGTCGCGTTCTTTTGTTTTGTATATGACTTTAAAGACTTTGAAATACACATATAAATAGAGACATGACATATATGCGGGTGAAGAAAAGGCTACAGAGGACTCCGCCCATCTTTTAAAAATTTTATAACGTCGTACTTTTCTTAACTTGTTTAAATTTATGATTTTGCACTCTGCTTTTTCAGAGAAATTATTCAGTATAGGGCATAAATTGTGTTTTTGAACCAACAATTTCGAAGAAGATGTCAAGCAAGGCTGTATTCATGGGAGGGTTTAGGGGGTTTGACCCCCCCCCCCCCAAATGTTTGTCCGGCTCGTAGAAACGTAGCAAAATTAATATAAACAAATTTCAATGAGCTTTAAAAGTTTTTAGTAACCCCACCCCACAAAAAATTTATTAATTTTTTTCCATTAGAGCAGGGCACTTCGTATCGAAGAAGTTGTCATAGAAACTTCGAAAAGCGCTCATTCAATTGAAAATTGAAGAGGCTTGTGCCCTTTTTAATAGTCGAAAGTGATTGGAAGGCGACTAACACCCTACGTGATTTTTATAAATTCTGCCATCTACAAGTGCCATATGGCACTAAAATGGCCCTTTTTGTGCTATTTTTCAAGGAGTGGCACTAGCAGTCTACCAGAACATCGTTGACAAATCTTTTATAGCTCATATAAAATATATTGCACATATCTACGTCTTTCATATAAATTCCACCATCATCAAGTTCCAAATGGCACTACGGCACTTTTGGTGTCGTGTCTCAAATGGAAAAGCAGGGGCTATTGGGCTAGCAGAACTTATAAAAGTGATGTTTAATGACTCATTTGGATATTGCTTTTATATACGTGTTTTTTTTTTATCAGTTTTACATTCGTAAGTGCTATATAGCACTGAAAACAAAACTTATGGTGCCACTTCTTAAGCGGAAAAGCTCTGAAGTACAAAACAGGTATGACTGTAATAGTTTTGTTCCAGAACCCTTAACTGGAGGTTCACAAGAAACCCTCCCGTACACTCCCCTCCCAGCCCCCTTAGTAAGTTTCATAAATCGTCTGCTCATTAGTAAGCTACTGAAACATTAGCAGGCTACCACACCGTCGTAGATAGAAGTTTAATGGCCCAATTATAAGCTATTGCTTATATTTACTAGGTTTTTAAAAATTCTAAAATCTGTTAGATTTCACAGATTTTAATGTTAACTATTTTCGGAGGAGAATTTGCAATGAACTCTTTGTCATAGTTAAAAGATTAGCTGCAACCTAGTAAAGAGCGAACCATAGCACATAGTAACTAAAAGTTAAGAAATGTTAAAACGGTCGTTTTTTGTTCTTTATTCCAGGCCGAGGGGGTTACTAAAATATCATAGAGAGATGTTTAAGATCTCAATCAAAATCTATTTCTCATATGTACGTGGTTTATATAAATTTTGCCGTGTGCAAGTGCCATATGGCACGAAAAGAGGCACTTTTTATGCCTTTTCTCGAGGGGTGGGGCTAGTGGGCTACCAGAACATCTTAGATAGATTTTTGAAAGCTCATATAAAAAAAATTGTTTATATTTAAGTTCTTTCTATAAATTCCACCATTTGCGAGTTTCAAATAGCACTAAAAACGGCACTTTTGGTGGCATGTCTCAAGTGGAAAAGCTAGAATCACTGGACTACTAGAACTTTTTAGAGTGATGTTTAATGGCTCATTTGAGAGCTTTTGCTCATATCTACGTGCTTTTTATCAATTCTACCATTCGTAAGTGAAATATAGCACTGAAAACAACATTTTTGGTGCCACTTCTTAAGTGAAAAATATTGGAAGTATAAAACGGTATCATTGTAATAATTATGGTCCAAAACCCTTAACTGGAAGTTTGCAAGAACAGCTCCTGCAACTTCCTCCTCCAGTCCCCCTTAATAAGCTATACAATTAAAGTCCTACAAAAACCAATATATTAAATTACATTATTAGAGGCTTGGTTCTGTCAGTACAGTGCTGGAATTCAAATTAGATTATCATGCGTTCAATTCCAGCTTGGATTTTTTTTTTCAATCAGGGTTTGTCCCTTCTTACAATTACTTTTCAGATAATCCGTTATTTTTTCAAGCCTGATGCACTCAGTTTTTAAGGTATATCCCGGGAAGGCAGATTTTCAACCTATTACTCATACCTACGTGCTTTTTATCAATTTTACCATCCAAAAGTGCCAAATAGCACTAAAAACGGCACTTTTGGTACCCCTTCTTAGATGGAAGACTTTGGAAGCGTAAAACGGTACCATTGCAATAGTTATGATCCAAAGCCCTTAGCTGGAGGTTTATAAGATCGCCTCACATATAATTCCCTATCCAGACCTTCTTAGTAAGTTTCATAAATCGCGTAGTCATATTAAAAGTAAAAGATTATTGCGAAAACAAATTAACTAAAACTAAAAACTCTTCAACTAAACATTTACCAAAAATTGAGCCTGATTGATCAACATTTTTGAATTGAACCTTCGAACTTCACTCTGTGATGAAGCCTGTGTGCTAGTTCTATCGGCGGTAATTGAAGGGAAGGAACTTCCTTGCCCCCTTAGTTTTTGCTCTTGCCTAGGTTTTGAAATCACCTTTTTTGGTAATCATAGGCAGCGCGCTAGCGCTGCCTATGGAAGAACGATGTGGGCACAATGTGTTTTTGCTTTCTTCAGCCAGGCACTTCGTATCGAAGGAGTTGTCGTAGAAACTTCAAAAAGTGCTCATTCAATTGGAAATTGAAGTGGCTAGTGCCCTTTTTAATAGTCGAAGTGATTGGAGGGCAACAAGCTCCCCCCGCCCATCATTCCCCCAAACACATCTAATCAAAATTTTAAGATATCCATTTTGTTCCGCGTAGTTGATTTTCAGATAGAAAACATGTTTTGAGGAGGACACTGCCCCACAACCCTTTGGGCAAGGGTTTTAAGTTATGCCCTGAGGGTGTATAAGAACGATGCTGGGATAATGTACTATGTATTATTTTTTTTCCTATAGAGCAGGCACTTCATATGGAAGGGTTCGCCGTAGAAACTTAAAAAGGGGCTTATTCAATTGGAAATTGAGAGTTCTAGTTCACTTTTTAATAGTCGAAAGTGATTGAAGGGAAACTAGCCCCCCCCCCCGCCCATCATTCCCCCAAACACATCCAATCAAAATTTTGAGATAGGCATTTTGTTCAGCGTAGTTGATATCTAGATAGAAAACATGTTTTTGAGGAGGAAACTCCCCCACAACCCTCAGGGCAAGGGTTTTAAGTTATGCCCTGAGGGTGTATAAGAACGATGCTGGGATAATGTACTATGTATTATTTTTTTTCCTATAGAGCAGGCACTTCATATGGAAGGGTTCGCCGTAGAAACTTAAAAAGGGGCTTATTCAATTGGAAATTGAGAGTTCTAGTCCTCTTTTTAATAGTCGAAAGTGATTGGAGGGCAACTAGCCCCCCCCCACGCCCATCATTCCCCCAAACACATCCAATCAAAATTTTGAGATAGCCATTTTGTTCAGCGTAGTTGATATCTAGATAGAAAACATGTTTTTGAGGAGGAAACTCCCCCCAACCCTCGGGGCAAGGGTTTTAAGTTATGCCCTGAGGGTATATAAGAACGATGTTGGCACAACGTACTATTTTTTTTTTTCCTTTAGAGCTGGGCACTTCATATGGAATGGGTCGTCGTAGAAACTTCAAAAGGGGCTCATTCGATTGGAAATTGAGAGTGCCCTTTTTATTAGTCGAAAGTGATTGGAGGGCTACTAACGCCCCTCTCACGCCCACCATTTTCAAAAACACATCCAATAAAAATTTTGAGATATGCATTTTGTTCAACGTAATTGAACGTTCTGGAAATCAGGTCTTTTAGGATGATAACCCCCTCAGAGCCCTCAGTGCAAGGGTTGTAAGTTATGCCCTGGAGGCATATAAAGTTTATATAGAAAGTTGTATAAATCATAGGCAGCACGATCGCGCTGCCTAAGTAAAGAACGGGGACACTCGAGAACGAGACAAGAAACGGGGACTAGGTAACGAGGAGGACACTCCCCCACAACTCTCAGGGCAAGGGTTTTATAGTTATGCCCTGGGGGCATATAAGAACGATGTTGGCACAATTTATTAGTTATTAATTTTTCCATTAGAGCAGGGCACTTCGTATCGCCCCTGATAAATTTGGGACTATATAGTAATTATAAGCAGGGGTGATTCTCCAGCATTTTTATTGGGGGGGGGGGGGCAAGAGGGGTCCATATCTTGATAGTCAAAGGACATGGGATGTATAATATTTTTTTCTCCACATTATTGCGGGGGCAACTGCCACCCCTAAACGACGCCCCTGATTATAAAGAAACCAAAGGGGAAAAAGCAGAATAGGGGAAAACCATGGAAAAAATGTTTGTTGTCCCATTGTTGGCTGCCTGCCAATAGGTTTCGACCCATAATAAGGAAAAATATAAGTTCTAATTTGTGATTGAGTGACCTCTAACAAGTTTTCGACAAATTTTTTTTTTCTATATGATTTGGTTGGAGAAAAAAAACAAACACGAAAAACAAAATTCTTCATATTAAAGATTGTCAATTAAATAATGATACTTGTCAATAACATAGACATAATAATAGCATTTATTTCTTGGAAAAATAGTCATTGAAAAAAAAATGATTGGGAAAAAAACACTTAAATAAAACATCAAATTTACTTTATACTGGGATTTTTTTTTCTTTTTTTTTTTAGTTAACAAAATTTCCAGATACCTCGCTATTTTTCTGTAATTTTTTAGTGGCTATATAACTAGAAAGAATTGTCTTCTGACTATAACTGAAAATACCCCCCCCCCCCCGCCCGTGGAAGAGAAGGCTTTCCAAATTTGAGAATTTTATTTGAGTTTTATATTTTAAGGAGTTTTGTTACTTGTGTATTATGGGTTCAAATATTAAGCTAAAGTTCAAATTTTGTTTAATCAGAAATCCCTGAATCACAAAGCCTGTTTAATTAGACTACATAGCTCTTTTGAAAGTACTAAAAAAAATCAAACAGTTTGTGGTAACGAACTGTAAGTAAGGAGCGACCTGGTTCAATAGTAATCGAAACTCTAAAAAACGGGATTTTGATACCAATAGATACATCAGAAGAATCCAATTTTTATGCTGATTTCAAATATATAAGTTTTATCAAGTTTCGTCTTACTCATCAAAAGTTACGCGCCTGAGAAAATTTGTCTTATTTTCGAAAAAAGGGAGCAACAACCCCTAAAGTCATAGAACTTTAAAGAAAAGCACACCATCAGATTCAGCGTATCAGAGGAACCTACTGTAGAGGTTTCAAGCTCCTATCTGCAAAAATGTGGAATTTTGTATTTTTTGCCAGAAGAAAGATCACGGATGCGTGTTTATTTTTTATTTTAATTTTACTTTTATTTCCCCAGGGGTGATCGTATCGATCCAGTGGTCCTAGAATATCGTGAGAGGGCTCATTCGAACGGAAATTAAAAGTTCTAGTGCTCTTTTTAAGTGACCAAAAAAATGGAGGGCAACGTGGCCCCCCCCCACGATCATTTTTTCCCGAAGTCACCCAATCAAAATTTTGAGATACCCATTTTGTTCAGCATAGTCGAAAATTTAATTAATATGTCTTTGAGGAAGACTTAATCCCCAACTGTTCCCGGAGAAAGGGCTGCAAGTTATAAACCTTACCCATTGTTTACATATTAATTAAAAAAACTTTCCAAAAAATAAGTTTTTCAAAAAAAAGTAAAAGCCATTTAAAACTTAAGCTCAGCAGATACAAATACCTTTTAAGGTTAAATCTTAAAACAAGTGAAACTAAAATTGAATATGCAAATTAAGCTTGAAACGAACAAAAATCACCACAAACAAGAGTTTGGGTATGACCTCCTTCTCTCACTATAACAATTTAATAGCTAGTCCGCCAAGGGCATTTTACTGACCTACAATTGTGTGACAAACATTTTCTTTTTTGCTTGATATTGAAAAATAATTAATAAAACTACATAAAAATTTTGGACTGATGAGCTTTCAGCAATTAATATCATTACGCATCAAATATTAAGTTTAGTTTATTAGCTCTTTTTAAAGTTGTTAAAGACGAATACAGTTTCCCTACAAACAAGCGTTTGGGTACTGCCTCCTTTCCTAACTGTAAATAAAAACCAAAAGCCTACTGCGTCATTGGCGCTTAACTGAAAACGGATTATATTACGAATATTTTCTTTTCCAGTTCTTACAGTATTAAAAATGAAAATGCAATTACAGTGAAATAAATTCTTGGACTGATGGATCTTTCAACAATTAATGTTGTTTATACTTTCCAAGACAGTTCAAGACGCATATAGTTTTCAGTAAAGCGCCAATGACGCAGTAGGTCTTAGACATTTACAGTGAAAGAAGGAGGTCATACCCAAACTCTTGTTTGAGGTGATTTTCGTTCGTTTCAAGCTTGATTTGCATATTCACTTTAAGTTTCACACGTTTTAAGATATATTAGTTCATTTACATTAATATCTATTGTATTTTTTTTTGCGTTGATTATTTATTTAATTTCTCTTCATTTGAAGTTTCAATTATGCTTCAATAGGAAAATAGTTTTTTTGTTTTAATCTTAATATTCCTATTCAATCTAAGCATTAATCGCTTTAAGATCTGTTTATTCATTTATATGGTTACATACGGTATATTTTTGCTACTATTGTTTATTTAATTTCTGTTTGTTCTGGGTTTCATTTATTCTTTAATAGTAATTTCAGGTCGTTTCATGTTTAAACCTTAACAGTTATTTGTTTCTGCTGCGCTTAAGTTTAAAATGGCCTTTACTTTTCTTTGAAAAACTTATTTTTCGGAAAGTTTTTTTTTTTATTAATTTTCGTTCGTTTTTTATTGCAAAAAAATTCAAGTTTTTAAAAATTCCTTATTTCAAATTCCAACTAAAAAAAAAAAAAAATCAAATATTCATCAAAGTAACAAAACTGATATCAAAGTAACAATATCAAAGTGAAAAAATGGGTTTATGTCAACCTCAGATATTTATTATCTGATGTTTGAATTATTTTTAACAAAATTGCTATCTCAAATTTTTTATCGGATGGGTTTGGGGAAAAAGGGTGTGAGGGTCTAGACTAAACTTCGGTCTCTATTGAATCTTTAAAAGTGAACTAGAACTTTGCTCTCTGCTTTTTCAGAGAAATTATTCAGTATAGGGCATAAATTGTGTTTTTGAACCAACAATTTCGAAGAAGATGTCAAGCAAGGCTGTATTCATGGGAGGGTTTAGGGGGTTTGATCCCCCCCCCCCAAATTTTGTCCGGCTCGTTAAAACGTAGCAAAAATTAATATAAACAAATTTCAATGAGCTTTAAAAGTTTGTAGTAACCCCACCCCACAAAAAATGTCCAGGATGCGATCCTGGTGTCTTGTTTCAGTTTAATTTTAAGGAAGAAGAAAACCTTACCAGAAGAAAATTTGGCTGAAAATTTTCATAAATTTGCCTTACTTATTCATTTTGATTTTTCTTTGCATTAGGCAACGGCATCGATTCATGAAAATGGTGGAAGAATGTTTTTTTTTTGTCTAGATTTTTATTTAGCCGTTGATAGTTGTTTCTATTCTTTTTAAGTTTAAATTTGTGTACGAACTAATTTCCGCAATTCTTAGGTTTTGATATGGCTTTCCGATTTAATTTGCATAAATTCCTCATTTGAAATTGCTTTTTACATCAATCCATGGTAAATTCATATTTATTGATTTTTTTTATATGCACGGTTTGCAGCCCGTTTTGTTTTATATATATTCTTTATTAGAACACGGCTCAGATTCTTGGAATAAAATACTAATGATATTATTATCATTTGTGTATCTGGTCATTTTCAATTATCCCATAAACTGAAAATTCCTCTCGGAAGATTCCCCCACAAAGCTCCCTCGGCGGAAAATTCACGCCTGAAAAATTGCTTCTGCGAGAAATATTGTCAAGCTTTTTCTGCGTTTTTTTTTATTTTCTAGATTTGCATAAAGTATGTAAGAGCTCCATCTTACCAAAGTAAAAGCCACATCCTATAGTAATCGAAAGTTAAAAAATTTTATACAAAGGTTTGGTATTGTATAGTTTTTTTTTTAAACAATGATGATGGATAAAAACAACATCAAGTAAAACAATAGAGAAGTTACTTAAGACAGTGAAATTTGTTTAGACCTTAAAAGTATTTCTGCTCTATATCCAAGAACCGTTTACAGAAAACTATGTATAGAAATTAAATAAAACTAACAATAAAATAAGATCTTTAAAATTGAAATTAAGAGTTAAAATAATCCCAAGTTTGTTGTTTTTATGATGGAAAGGTAATGTGGTCTTCGTTGTTATTTAAAGATCATGGATGTGTGTCGTTTGACGTTTTTTGTTTCCCCCGGGGATGTTCGTGTCATATCAAACCAAGGGTCCTAGAATATTGAGAGGGGCTCATTCAAACAGAAATTAAAAGTTTAAGTGCCTTTTTTAGTGACCAAATAGAATGGAGGGCAACTAGCCCCCTTCACCTATCTCTTAATCCCCCAAAGACAACCGAATAAAATTACGAGGTACCATTTGGTTCATCCTAATAGCCTTCTTATTGCACAAAAAAATTCTGGAGTTTATTTTAATGCTTTATTTAACTGAAGTGATTTGTTTCATTATGCAACAAATTTCACTGTCTTGGGTAAATTCTGTTGTTTACAATTCCAAACATTTGCATATCAGGGTTTTAAACCCCTACAATGGTGTTCTCTGATTGTTTTGTTGTTAGAGAGGGAGGGAGATGCCTAAAAGGGTGCATTTTAATGCTGAAGGATTCCAACTCTCACTGAGGCTTCACTTTTCAGATAAATACAGAATTTGTTCTAAGGGAGAGACGAGGGGAGAGTGGAGATATAAATTGATATATAATCCCCAGGGCTATATAAAAAACACAACAATATGTGAAATTTATATTAGATTCCTTTTGATTTCTGGGAGTGTTTCTAATGTACGCTGTTTTTATAAATATAAAGAGTACCATTAACCTCAAAATTAGCAAAATTTATTCCATATGGGAGACGGACTGCCCTTCCTTATACCCACTCCACCTTATGACCACAAAATTCTGCGGAGGGAGCTAATTACATCAGAAACTGACAATTCTAGTCCTTTTTTTTATAAGTCAAAAGTGATTAGAGGCTAACCATCCACGAGGGGGTGAGGTATTTTCTGAAGCGAGGAGATATTTTCCTGGGGGGGGGGGCATAAACGCTGGCTCCCTTTTGTTACAATGAATGTTGATAATTATGGCTTGAAAAGGTTGTAGTTACGAGGAAGTCGTATTTTGGTCTTCTTTTTTTTCAGTAAGAACAAAATTGAAGAAAAAAGAAGGTTTTCTAATTTTAGGGGATAATTTTTAACCCCACCATTAAATTCCTTGGTGGAAATCTTTACATAAATTCCCCCCCCCTCCAACAAAAAACAAACAAAAAATCATGCAACGGATTGAGGGTTCTTCATAAGGAAACAACTTAATAAACTGAAACTAGTACCATTAAATTCCAGTATTTTATTATCTTTTCAAGTTTTTATCCTTATTTTTCCACATTGCACCTCCTCCCCTGGGGGAAAGGAGGGGGAAAATTATCCTGGTTGGAATACCAAATAGAATTCCTGAAAACTCCTGGAAGCAAATCAAGATTTTATTTCGTTGTAATCTTTTTTTAATATCGTAACTGTAAAAAAAATAAATTATAACTATTGTTGTTTCCAGTAAAGCACAAATGACGCTCTTGAGCTCAACATTCTCCGAAATTTCACTACAATAACGTTAGCTTTTTTGGACTCATCCAGGATCAAACACTCCCCCTTTTCCCTATGATAAATTCATATATATTGAAAATCAATACCTCTCTGATATCTTCAATAGTCTCAGTTTGTGTTGTTTTTGAACTTTATGAGGAGGGGGCGATATTTGGACCTATCACAGCAGCAATAAACAGGCAACGTTAAGGAAAACTATATAATGGTTAAACTATAAACTATAACTATAATGGAAAACTATAATGGTTAAATTATGATATTCTTAGAGGCAGCATACACGCCTGGGAGGAGTTGAGTCACTAGGTCTTTTGGCACAGCTATGAAAACTCGTGAGTCAAGATATACATTTAAGAAACTGGAGCTCAAAGCAAAATTGGATTATTTGGGCTCAAAATTCCACTGGCAAGAAAATGTTTTACCCAAAAATGGATCGGCTCAAAATAAATAATTACAATTCTTCTAAAGTACGGAAAGTACGCAACCCACATCTGAAAAGATTGATTTGACAGATGACAGAGCGTACTAGGTCATATCGTAAGTTTATGAATGTAAATGTGCAACTATTTTAATGTTCAGAATAGGCAATTATTTGTATTTTAAATAACAAAGTCTGTTAATGATTATTTCTTGAAAGATTGTACTGACTGCGGAACTAACGAGTCAGACAAACATTTCGGAAAGGGAAGGGGAGATTCAACCTCCCCCGCATTCTAGATATGGCCATGGACCTTGAAAAACTATCTCTCTATAGAATAGGCTCCCTAAATTTTGTTTAGTTACATTTAGCGAATAAATGTCAGTGACAGAGGCGAATAAAAGTTTTCTAACTTTATTTTTAGAAAACTTTTATTATTTTGTTTGCTACGATTGTTTATTTAATTTCTGTTCATTTTGGGTTTAATTTATTCTATAATATTAAAATGTTTAAATTCGTCTTAAGTTTGATCTTTTGTTTTTGATTGTCAAGTTTTTCACTTTTTAAAAATTCCCCGTTTCAATTTTTTTTTTCTACTGTACGGTTCTCTGATACGCAAAATATGATGGTGTGATTTTCATTAAAGTTATATGACTTTTAGGGGGTGATTCCCCCTTTTTTCGAAAATAAGGAAAATTTTCTCTGGCGCGTAACTTTTGATGGGTAGACTAAACTTGGTGAAACTTGTATATTTGAAATCAGCATAAAAATGTTATTCTTATGATGTATCTAGTGGTATCAAAATTCCGCTCTTTCGGTTGCTACTGTTTGAAGCTCCTATCTGCAAAACTGCAGAATTTTGTATTTTTTTTTTTACCAGAAGAAAGATCAAGGACGCGTGTATATTAATTTATTTTTGTTTTTTTCTTCTTTTTCCCACAGGTTATCGTATCGAACCAATGGTGCTAAAACTTCGGGAGAGGACTCATCCGAACAGAAACTAAAAGTTCAAGTGCCCTTATTCAGTAACCAAAAAGATTAAAGGTCATCTAGGCCCCCTTCCACGCCCCGTTTTTCCAAAAAATCGTCTGATACGATTTTTGAGATAACCATTGTGTTCAACATAATTGAAACTTCCAATAAGTATGCCTTTGGAGATAACTTGACCCCTTACAGGCCATGGGGAAAGGTCTTTAAGATATAAAACTTGCCACTTTTTTGCACATAGTATTTGTTTCTGGGGAGTGTGCATACCTTTTACGGGTGGCGAAGGGATTTCACTGGTGGGATTTTCCATGGAGAGAGAAGTTTCCGGGGAGGGGGGGAGGTGTACATTTAAAGGTAAATTTTACACTAGGGAAATTTGCCAGAACTAATAAACGAAATTCATTTTATTTGTCTTACTTTCTCTTTGCCGGCTCACAATTTACGCGTGGAGATGTTAAGGGTAATTGTCCTGGGTTAACTGTCACTGGGATTGGATTGTCTAGAGTTTGTTTCGTGGGGAGGTTTTTTTTTCATGGACAGGAGGGATTTTTCCGTGGAGATTGAGCTGGATTTCCTGGCATCGTTTAAAAAATCATCAGAAATTAAATAAAAAAAAGTTTTTAAACTGAAAGTAAAGAGCAGCATTAAAGCTTAAAACGAACAGAAATTATTAGGTATATGAAGGGGGTTGCTCTATTTCTTAAACACCGCGCTCTTTACTCTAAAGTTTGAGTTTTGTCCCAATACCTTAAGAGCTTCTCCTGAAACACAAGGGTCGTTTAATTAAAACAATAAGAAGCTTTTTTAAAAGTCACCAAATGTTGAAGTTGGAGCTTTATGGCCTCCGGTCGAAGTAGAAAGATTTAACCTATTCCATACTAAAAAATTTAAGCGTGAAGAACGAGGTCTCGTGGAAGAGATGGCAACCCTTATCCAAGTAATAATTTCTGTTCGTTTTAAATTTTAATGTTACTCCTTACTTTCAGTTGAAAAAACTTATCTTTTTAATTTAATTTTATGATAAGGTTATTGCCAGAGTTCTTGTATTTCTTCTGTCCATGTTTGCTCCAAGAAGCTTCATCTTACTCTCCTTAAATTAAAAAGGGCTTTCTTATTAGATTAGAAAAGGAGTTCTTATTAAGGTACCAGATTCCCTATGTTGCAAATAAATTTAACCTGGCTGAAGTCATTCTTAAGAACCGTTTATCAAGGAAAAGCTTTGTTCTGAGCACCTTTGCTTGCCAAGATTGTCAAGACTTACGAATGTTAGATTCATTTTTAACTTTGGTTTAGCTTATACACACGCTTGGATGGCCTCTACTCTTTTTTCTCTGTTCTTTCGTCTTCTTCATTTTTTGCGTTTCGCCGCTTGCTTTCTTGATCTGTTGTTAACTTGATCTGAAGATGTATTAATTTGAAGTGTTAATTTTATCTTTATTTTCAATGTATTAAGCTAAAACATCGAGCTCTGCTCTCTGTTGACTAAATTTGAAATTTCGTTATAACAATTCATCTTACTTTGCCTTTTATAGAATTAACTAAAAAAACAAGTTTTTTTAACTGAAAGTAAGGAGCGACATTAAAACTTAAAACGAACAGAAGTTATTCTGTATATGAAAGGGGCTGTCCCCTTCTCAACGCCCCGCTCTTTACGCTAAAGTTTTTTATTGATTTAAAAAATAAAGTTGTGAGACAGAGTCAAACTTTAGCGTAAAGAGCAAGGCGTTGAGGAGGAGACAGCTTCACCGCTTCCAAGTTCACCATTTATCCAAACACATCCAATAAAAATTTCGAGATAGCAATTTTGTTCAACGTAGTTGAAAGTTCTGGAAATTAGGTTTTTGAGGATGATAAGTCCCTCAGAGCCCTCAGGGCAAGGGTTATACGTTATACCCAGGGAGCATGCAAGATTTTTATTAAAAGCATTGTCGTAAAAACTTGAAAAAGGGCGCATTCAATTGGAAATTCAAAGGGATACTGCCCTTTTTAATATTCAAAAGTGATTGGAGGGCAACTAACCCCCTCTCACGCCCGAATTTTCCCCAAACAGATACAATCAAAATTTTTAGATAGCCATTTTGTTCAACGTAGTTGAAAGTTTTGGAAATTAGGTCTTTAAGGATATCAACCCCCCTCCCCACATCCCTTCCAATCCCTTTTGACTATTAAAAAGGGCACTAGCCATTTCAATTTCCAATCGAATGAGCCCGTTTTGAAGTTTCTACGACAACACTTTCTATGAGAACCTTATATTTCCCCAGAGCATAACTTACAACCCTTGCTCTGAATGCTGTTGCGCTGTGGGGGAGGGGGTTGTCATCCTCAAAGACCTAATTTCCAGAACTTTCAACTACGTTAGTAGAAAGGTCTCAGAAGGTCCCAGGACTCACCCCTGCTGCCACCTACAACTTTTTTTAACACCAAATTTGGGCATAGAGTCATTAGGGAGAACACGTGGTTAATGGGGTCAATGACCTAAATTTCCAAGGTCGATGTTGTTGTTGTTGTTGTTTTGGCCATGTGCATAGAGTCATTAGGGAGAACACGTGGTTAATTAAAGCGATTGGGAATTTGGAACACCTGTGCTGTCAGTCATTAATCAAATTGTTTCCGGGCAAAGTTTAATAATGTCTGACAGGTACTGTCAATCATTAATCAAATTGTTTCCAGGCGAAGTTTAATAATGTCTGACAGGTGATGTCAAGATTGATTGATATATCACGAAAAGGGAATTAATTTGGTGTTTCTAAGGGGAATTATTGATTCACGAAATTGGAATTAATTTGATGTTTCTAAGGGGAATCATTGATTCAAGAAAGGGGAATTAATTTGTTCTTTCTAAGGGGAAGGTGGGGAAGAGATATATTGATTGCGTAATCGAAGGGAGAGAATTTCCGAGAAATTGATTACATAATCGGTAGAACCCTATAAGGAACTCGTGGCGGGAATCCATTTATGGGAATAGAATGACGTAATCGACTAAGACAATTGGATTTCTGAGAAATTAATTACATAATCGGTAGAACCCTATCAGAAGGTCATGACGGGAATCCATTTATGGGCATAGAATGACGTAATCAACTAGGACAAATGGATTTCTGAGAAATTGATTACATAATCGGTAGAACCCTATCAGAAGGTCATGACGGGAATCCATTTATGAGCATAGAATGACGTAATCAACTAAGACAATTGGATTTCTGAGAAATTGATTACATAATCGGTAAAACCCTATCAGGAGGTCCTGACAGGAATCCATTTATGGACATAGAATGACGTAATCAACTAGGACAAATGGATTTCTGAGAAATTGATTACATAATCGGTAGAACCCTAACAGAAGGGCATGACGGAAATTCATTTATGGGCATAGAATGACGTAATCAACTAAGACAAGCAAGTTGCTTTCTTAATGTCCCTCCTAAACCCATTTTCCAACTTGAAGTACTTATCTTTTTCACCCACAACTATACTTTACAGCTTTTGGATACCTCAACACCAAGAACCCTATCAGAAGGTCATGACGGGAATTCATTTATGGGCATAGAATGACGTAATTGACTAAGACAAGCAAGTTACTTTCTTAATGTCCCTCCTAAACCCATTTTCCAACTTGAAGTACTTATCTTTTTCACTCACAACTATACTTTACAGCTTTTAGGATACCTCAAAAACAAGAAATACTTTTCAAAGAACATATAAGAGCAAGTTACTTTCTTAATGTCCCTCCTAAACCCATTTTGCAACTTGAAGTACTTATCTTTTTCACCCACAACTATACTTTACAGCTTTTTGGGTGTCCCAACACCAAGAAATACTTTTCAAAGACCATTTCAGAGCAAGTTACATTCTTAATGTTTATCCTAAACCCATTTTGCAAGTTGAAGTACTTATCTTTTTCACCCACAACTGTACTTTACAGCTTCTTGGTTACCTCAAAACCAAGAAATACCTTTCAAAGACCATTTCAGAGCAAGTTACTTTCTTAATGTCACTACTAAACCCATTTTCCAACTTGAAGTACTTATCTTTTTCACACACAACTATACTTAACAGCTTTTTGGATACCTCAACAACAAGAAATACTTTTCAAAGACCATTTCAGAGCAAGTTAATTTCTTAATGTCCCTCCTAAACTCATTTTCCATGTTGAAGTACTTATCTTTTTCACCCACAACTATACTTTACAGCTTTTTGGATACCTCAACACCAAGAAATACTTTTCAAAGACCATTTCAGAGCAAGTTAGTTTCTGAATGTCCCTCCTAAACCCATTTTCCAACTTGCAGTACTTATATCTTTCACCCACAACTATACTTCGCAACTTTTTGGATACCTCAACACCAAGAAATACATTTCAAAGACCATTTCAGAGCAAGTTACTTTCTTAATGTCCCTCCTAAACCCATTTTCCAACTTGAAGTACTTATCTTGTTCACGCACAACTATACTTTACAGCTTTTTGGATACCTCAACACCAAAAAATACTTTTCAAAGACCATTTCAGAGCAAGTTACTTTCTTAATGTCCCTGCTAAACCCATTTTCCAACTTGAAGTACTATTTTTTTTTCACCCACAACTATACTTTACAGCTTTTTGAATGCTCCAACACCAAGCAATACTTTTCAAAGGCATTTCAGAACAATTTCTTTTCTTAATATGCTTCTTAAACCAATTCTACAAATTCTAAATTTTTCCATAGTAGATAGAAAAAGCTATATCATAGATGTGAATATTTTCTCGAAAGATAAGCAGTTCTATTTCAATTTTAAATTTTCTCAATGAAGTGAAGAAAAGTTGAAGTTCTCTTCTGAATTTTCTCAATGAAAAAGAAATTAGTTTTTATTCAATTCTATTTTTCCAAATAATATAAAAATTTTCCACTTTAGTTCAGATTTTTCTCAAAAGGATGAAAAATTTTAAATACTGTTCCAAATTTTCTCAACGAAGTGAAGAAAAGTTCAAGTTCTCTTCTGAACTTTACCAAAGAACTCATTTCAATTCTAATTTCTCCAGAGAAAACAAAAATCTTCCACTTCAGTTCTTTATTTCACAAAGACATAAAGAAATTTAAAGTTCAATTCTAATTTTTCGGTGGAAGATAGAAAAAGTAATCCTCAACCCAAAGGAACCCCCCGGTCCCCAAAGGCACCAGGCCCCCCGGTCCCCACAATGCCCACCAAAGGACACCGAACCCAAAGGCCCCCAAAGGCCCCCCGACCCACCCAAAAGACCAACAAAAAAAAATTTCTCTTAGAAATAATATTTTTCATCACTGATAACACTTTTCTGTTCGAACTAGCAAGTTATCTACCAAAGATACCAAATATTTTCATAGAAGTAACATTTTTTGATTGTGATAACAACTTTTCTGTCAGAAGCAGCAAGTTTTGCTTAACACTAACAAACCCACTCATCAAAGTAATGATATTTTACTTTAATACTAACATACTTTTACTGAACACACGCAAATTTCTCTTAGAAATAATATTTTTCATCAATGATAACACTTTTTCTGTTCAAACTAACAAGTTTTCTACCAAAGGTACCAAATTTTTTCTTAGAAGTAAAATTTTTGATTGTGATAACAACTTTTCTGTCAGAAGTAGCAAGTTTTGCATTACACTAACAAACATTCTCATCAAAGTAACGATATTTTACTTTAATACTAACATACTTTTTCTGAACACACAAAACTTTTTCTCAGAAATAATATTTTTCTTCAATGATAAAACTTTTTCTGTTCGAACTAGCAAGTTTTCTAGCAAAGATACCAAATTTTTTCTTTGAACTAACATTTTTTATTGTGATAACAACTTTTCTGTCAGAATTAGCAAGTTTTGCATAACACTAACAAACCTTCTCATCAAAGTAACAACATTTTACCCTAATACTAACATACTTTTACTGAACAAACAAATATTTCTCTTAGAAATAATATTTTTCATCAATGATAACACTTTTTCTGTTCGAACTAGCAAGTTTTCTAGCAAAGATACCAAATTTTTTCATAGAAGTAAGATTTTTTGATTGTGATAACAACTTTTGTGTCAGAAGTAGCAAGTTTTGCTTAACACTAACAAACATTCTCATCAAAGTAACGATATTTTCTATAATACTAACCTACTTTTACTGAACAAAAAAAATATTTCTTATAAATAATATTTTTCATCAATGATAACACTTTTTCTGTTCGAACTAGCAAGTTTTCTAGCAAAGATACCAAATTTTTTCTTAGAAGTAACATTTTTTGATTGTGATAACAACTTTTCTGTCAGAAGTAGCAAGTTTTGCTTAACACAAACAAACTTTCTCATCAAAGTAATGGTATTTTACCTTAATACTAACATACTTTTACTGAACAAACAAAAATTTCTCTTAAAAATAATATTTTTCATCACTGATAACACTTTTCTGTTCGAACTAGCAAGTTTTCTACCAAAGATACCAAATATTTTCATAGAAGTAACATTTTTTTATTGTGATAACAACTTTTCTGTCAGAAGTAGCAAGTTTTGCTTAACACTACCAAACATTCTCATCAAAGTAATGATATTTTACCTTAATACTAACATACTTTTACTGATCACACAGAAAATTTCTCTTAGAAATAATATTTTTCGTCAGTGAAAACACTTTTTCTGTTCGAACTAGCAAGTTTTCTACCAAAGATACCAAATTTTTTCTTAGACATACCATTTTTTGATTGTGATAACAACTTTTCGGTCAGAATTAGCAAGTTTTGCTTAACGCTAACAAACATTCTCATCAAAGTAACGAAATTTAAGCTTAATAATAACATACTTTTACTGAACACACACAAATTTCTATTAGAAATAATATTTACCGTCAGTGATAACACTTTTTCTTTTCGAACTAGCAAGTTTTCTACCAAAGATACAAAATTTTTTCTTAGAAGTAATATTTTTTGATTGTGATAAAAACTTTTATGTCAGAATTAGCAATTTTTGCTTAACACTAACAAACCTTCTCATCAAAGTAACAACATCTTACCCTAATACTAACATACTTTTACTGAACAAACAAAAATTTCTCTTAGAAATAATATTTTTCATCACTGATAACACTTTATCTGTTCGAACTAGCAAGTTTTCTAGCAAAGATACCAAATTTTTTCATAGAAGTAATATTTTTTGATTGTGATAACAACTTTTTCTGTCAGAAATAGCTAGTTTTGCTTAACACTAACAAACATTCTCATCAAAGTAACGATATTTTACTTTAATACTAACATACTTTTACTGAACACACACAAATTTTTCTTAGAAATAATATTTTTCGTCACTGATAACACTTTTTCTGTTCGAACTAGCAAGTTTCTACCAAAGATACCAAATTTTTTCGTAGAAGTAACATTTTTTGATTGTGATAACAACTTTTCTGTCAGAAGTAGAAAATTTTGCTTAACACTAACAATCCTTTTCATCAAAGTTATGATATTTTACCCTAATACTAACATACCTTTACTGAACAAACAAAAATTTCTCTTAGAAATAATATTTTTCGTCAGTGATAACACTTTTTCTATTCGAACTAGCAAGTTTTCTACCAAAGATACCAAATTTGTTCTTAGAAGTAACATTTTTGATTCTAATAGCAACTTTTTTGTCAGAAGTAGCAAGTTTTTCTTAACACTAACAAACATTCTCATCAAAGTAATGATATTTTACCTTAATACTAACATACTTTTACTGAACACACACAAATTTCTCTTAGAAATTATATTTTTCGTCAGTGATAACACTTTTTCTGTTCGAACTAGCAAATTTTCTACCAAAGATACCAAATTTTTTCGTAGAAGTAACATTTTTTGATTGAGATAACAACTTTTCTGTCAGAAGTAGCAAATTTTGCTTAACACTAACAAACCTTCTCATCAAAGTAACAACATTTTACCTTAATACTAACATACTTTTACAGAACACGCACACAAAGTTCTCTTAGAAATAATATTTTACATTTCTATGTCTGAATCTATTTGCTTAAGTTAGGTTAGGTTAAGTTAGGTTAGGTTAGCCTACCTACGCGCGCGTACTTAGGCTAACCTAACCTAACCTCACTTAATCTAACCTAACCTAACTTGATCTAACCTAACCTAACCTAACCATACTCGCCGGAAAATCCACCCATGTCGACTTTGTACCATGCTTTAGTTAGGCTAGGTTAGCTTATCATGAGCGCTCTTGATAAGTTAACCTAACCTAACTTAAACATGCAGAAATGTTTACTAGCTAACCTAACCTAACTTAGCTAACCTAACTTAGCTAACCTTACCTAACCTAACCAAACACCAACCCAGACATATAAGCAAATAGATTCAGACATAGAAATGAAAAATATTATTTCTAAGAGAACTTTGTGTGCGTTTTCAGTAAAAGTATGTTAGTAATAAGGTAAAATGTCGTTACTTTGATGAGAAGGTTTGTTAGTCTTAAGCAAAACTTGCTACTTCTGCCAGAAAATTTTTTATCACAATCAAAAAATGTTACTTCTACGAAAAAGTTTGGTATTTTTGGTAGAAAATTTGCCAGTTCGAACAGAAAAAGTGTTATCATTGACGAAAAATATTATTTCTGTGAGAAATTTGTGTGTGTTCAGTAAAAGTATGTTAGTACTAGGGTAAAATATCATTACTTTGATGAGAATGTTTGTTAGTGTTAAGCAAAACTTGCTACTTCTGACAGAAAAGTTGCTATTACAATCAAAAATGTTACTTCTAAGAACAAATTTGGTATCTTTGGTAGACAACTTGCTAGTTCGAATAGAAAAAGTGTTATCACTGACGAAAAATATTATTTCTAAGAGAAATTTTTGTTTGTTCAGTAAAAGTATGTTAGTATTAGGGTAAAATATCATTACTTTGATGAAAAGGATTGTTAGTGTTAAGCAAAATTTTCTACTTCTGACAGAAAAGTTGTTATCACAATCAAAAAATTTTACTTCTACGAAAAAATTTGATATCTTTGGTAGAAAACTTGCTAGTTCGAACAGAAAAAGTGTTATCACTGACGAAAAATATTATTTCTAGGAGAAATTTGCGAGTGCTCAGCAGAAGTATGTTAGCATCAAAGTAAAATATCGTTACTTTGATGAGAATGTTTGTTAGTGTTAATCAAAACTATCTACTTCTGGTAGAAAAGTTGTTATCACAATAAAAAAATGTTAATTATGTGAAAAAATTTGTTATCTTTGCTAAAAAACTTGCTAGTTCGAACAGAACTAGTGTTATCAGTGATGAAAAATATTTTTTCTAAGAGAAATTTTTGTTTGTTCAGTAAAAGTATGTTAGTATTAGGGTAAAATGTTGTTACTTTGATGAGAAGGTTTGTTAGTGTTAAGCAAAACTTGCTACTTCTTACAGAAAAATTGTTATCAAAATAAAAAGATGTTACTTCTAAGAAAAAATTTGGTTTCTTTCCTAGAAAACTTGCTAGTTCGAACAGAAAAAGTGTTATCATTGATGAAAAATATTATTTCTAAGAGAAATTTTTGTTTTTTCAGTAAAAGTATGTTAATATTAAGGTAAAATATCGTTACTTTGATTAGACGGTTTGTTAGTGTTAAGCAAAACTTGCTGCTTCTGACAGAAAAGTTGTTATCACAGTCAAAAAATGGTGTGTCTACGAAAAAATATGATGTCTTTTGTAGGAAACTTGCTAATTCGAATAGAAAATGTGTTATAACTGTTGAAAAATATTACTTCTAAGAGAAATTTCTGTGTGTTCAGTAAAAGTATGTTAGTATTAAGGTAAAACATCATTACTTTGATGAGAATTTTTGTTAGTGTTAAGCAAAACTTGCTAATTCTGACAGAAAAGTTGTTATCACAATCAAAAAATGTTACTTCTATGAAAATATTTGGTATCTTTGGTAGAAAACTTGCTAGTTCGAACAGAAAAGTGTTATCAGTGATGAAAAATATTATTTCTAAGAAAAATTTTTTTTTTGTTCAGTAAAAGTATGTTAGTATTAAGGTAAAATATCATTACTTTGATGAGAAGGTTTGTTTGTGTTAAGCAAAACTTGCTACTTCTGACAGAAAAGTTTTTATCACAATAAAAAAATGTTACTTCTAAGAAAAAATTTGGTATCTTTGGTAGAAAACTTGCTAGTTTGAACAGAAAAAGTGTTATCATTGATGAAAAATATTATTTCTAAGAGAAATTTGCGTGTGTTCAGTAAAAGTATGTTAGTATTAAAGTAAAATATCATTACTGTGATGAGTGGGTTTGTTAGTGTTAAGCAAAACTTGCTACTTCTGACAGAAAAGTTGTTATCACAATAAAAAAATGTTACTTCTAAGAAAATATTTGGTATCTTTGCTAGAAAACTTGCTAGTTCGAACAGAAAAGTGTTATCAGTGATGAAAAATATTATTTCTAAGATAAATTTTTGTTTCTTGGTCTTTTGGGTGTGTCGGGGGGGCTTTGGGGGCCTTTGGGTTCGGGGTCCTATGGTGGGCATTGGGGGGACGGGGGGGCCTGGTGCCTTTGGGGACTGGGGGGTTCCCTCGGGTTGGGGATTACTTTTTCTATCTTCCACCGAAAAATTAGAATTGAACCTTAAATTTCTTTATGTCTTTGTGAAATAAAGAACTGAAGTGGAAGATTTTGTTTTCTCTGGAGAAATTAGAATCGAAGTGTGTTCTTTGGTAAAGTTCAGAAGAGAACTTGAACTTTTCTTCACTTCGTTGAGAAAATTTGGAACAGTATTTTAAATTTTTCATCCCTTTGAGAAAAATCTGAACTAAAGTGGAAAATTTTTATATTATTTGGAAAAATAGAATTGAATAAAAACTAATTTCTTTTTTATTGAGAAACTTCAGAAGAGAACTTGAACTTTTCTTCACTTCATTGAGAAAATTTAAAATTGAAATAGAACTGCTTATCTTTCGAGAAAATATTCACAGCTATGATATAGATTTTTCTATCTACTATGGAAAAATTTAGAATTTGTAAAATTTGTTTAAGAAGCATATTAAGAAAAGAACTTGTTCTGAAATGCCTTTGAAAAGTATTGCTTGGTGTTGGAGCATTCAAAAAGCTGTAAAGTATAGTTGTGGGTGAAAGTTGGAAATGGGTTAAGGAGGGACGTTAAGAAAGTAACTTGCTCTGAAATGGTCTTTGAAAAGTATTTCTTGGTGTTGAGGTATCCAAAAAGCTGTAAAGTATAGTTGTGGGTGAAAAATATAAATACTTTAAGTAGGAAAATGGGTTTAGGAGGGAAATTAAGAAAGTTATTTGCTCTAAAATGGTCTTTGAAAAATATTTCTTGGTGTTGAGGTATACAAAAAGCTGTAAAGTATAGTTGTGTCTGAAAAAGATAATTACTTCAAGTTGGAAAATGTATTTAGGAGGGACATTAAGAAAGTAACTTGCTCTGAAATGGTCTTTGAAAGGTATTTCTTGGTGTTGAGGTATCCAAAAATCTGTAAAGTAAAGTTGTGGGTGAAAAAGATAAGTACTTCAAGTTGCAAAATGGGTTTAAAAGGGACATTAAGAAAGGAACTTGCTCTGAAATAGTCTTTGAAAAGTATTTCTTGATGTGGAGGTATCCAAAAAGCTGTGAAGTATAGTTGTGAGTGAAAAGGATAAGTAATTCAAGTTGGAAAATGGGATTAGGATGGTCATTTAAAGATTAACTTGATATGAAATGGTCTTTGAAAAGTATTTCTTGATGTTGAGGTAACCAAGAAGCTGTAAAGTAAAGTTGTGGGTTAAAAAGATAACTACTTCAAGTTGGAAAATGGGTTTAGGAGGGACATTAAGAAAGTAACTTGCTCTGAAATGGTCTTTGAAAAGTATTTCTTGGTGTTGAGGTATCCAAAAGCTGTAAAGTACAGTTGTGGGTGAAAAAGATAAGTACTTCAAGTTGCAAAATGGGTTTAGGAGGAACATTAAGAAAGTAACTTGCTCTGAAATGGTCTTTGAAAGGTATTTCTTGGTGTTGGGACACCCAAAAAGCTTTAAAGTATAGTTGTGGGTGAAAAAGATAACTACTTCAAGTTGCAAAATGGGTTTAGGAGGTACATTAAGAAAGTAACTTGCTCTGAAATGGTCTTTGAAAGGTATTTTTTGGTGTTGAGTTAACCAAAAAGCTGTAAAGTATAGTTGTGGGTGAAAAAGATAATTACTTCAAGTTGTAAAATGGGTTTAGGAGGGACATTAAGAATGTAACTTGCTCTGAAATGGTCTTTGAAAAGTATTTCTTGGTATTGAGGTATCCAAAAGCTGTAAAGTATAGTTGTGGGTGAAAAAAATAAGTACTTCAAGTTGCAAAATGGCTTTAGGAGGAACATTAAGAATGTAACTTGCTCTGAAATGGTCTTTGAAAAGTATTTCTTGGTGTTGGGACACCCAAAAAGCTGTAAAGTATAGTTGTGGGTGAAAAAGATAAGTACTTCAAGTTGCAAAATGTGTTTAGGAGGGACATTAAGAAAGTAACTTGCTCTTAAATGGTCTTTGAAAAGTATTTCTTGGTGTTGAGGTATCCTAAAAGCTGGAAAGTATAGTTGTGAGTGAAAAAGATAAGTACTTCAAGTTGGAAAATGGGTTTAGGATGGACATTAAGAAAGTAACTTGCTTGTCTTAGTCGATTACGTCATTCTATGCCCATAAATGAATTCCCGTCATGACCTTCTGATAGGGTTCTTGGTGTTGAGGTATCCAAAAGCTGTAAAGTATAGTTGTGGGTGAAAAAGATAAGTACTTCAAGTTGCAAAATGGCTTTAGGAGGAACATTAAGAATGTAACTTGCTCTGAAATTGTCTTTGAAAGGTATTTCTTGATATTGGGATACCCAAAAGGCTATAAGGTACAGCGGATTGTGAAAAATATAAGTCCTTCCTGTTGCAACATAGATTTATGATTAACAATAAGAAAATAAATTGCTCTGAAATCATATTTGAAAGACATTTCATTTGTTTTGTAGTATCCTTAAAGCTGTAAAGTATAGGTGTGGATGAAAAAGATAAGTACTTCAACTTGGAAAAGTGTTTTACGATGGACATTAAGAAAGTAACTTGCTTGTCTTAGTCGATTACGTCATTCTATGCCCATAAATGAATTCCCGTCATGACCTTCTCATAGGGTTCTACCGATTATGTAATCAATTTCTCAGAAATCCATTTGTCCTAGTTGATTACGTCATTCTCTGCCCATAAATGGATTCCCGTCAGGACCTCCTGATAGGGTTCTACCGATTATGTAATCAATTTCTCAGAAATCCAATTGTCTTAGTCGATTACGTCATTCTATGCCCATAAATGAATTCTCGTCATGACCTTCTAGGGTTCTACCGATTATGTAATCAATTTCTCAGAAATCCATTTGCCCTAGCTGATTACGTCATTTTATGCTCCTAAATGGATTCCTATCATGAACTTCTGATAGGGTTCTACCGAATATGTAATCAATTTCTCAAACATCCAATTGTCTTAGTCGATTACGTCATTCTATGTCCATAAATGGATTCCCGTCACGAGATCCTTATAGGGTTCTACCGATTATGTAATCAATTTCTCGGGAATTCTCTCCCTTCGATTACGCAATCAATATATCTCTTCCCCACCTTCACCTTAGAAACAACAAATTAATTCCCCTTTCTTGAATCAATAATTCCCCTTAGAAACAACAAATTAATTCCCCTTTCTTGATTCAATAATCCCCATTAGAAACAACAAATTAATTCCCATTTCGTGACATATCAATCAATCTTGACATCACCTGTCAGACATTATTAAACTTCGCCTGGAAACAATTTGATTAATGATTGACAGTACCTGTCAGACATTATTAAACTTTGCCCGGAAACAATTTGATTAATGACTGACAGCACAGGTGTTCCAAATTCCCAATCGATTTAATTAACCACGTGTTCTTCCTAATGACTCTATGCACATGGCCAAAACAGCAACAACAACAACATCGACCTTGGAAATTTAGGTCATTGACCCCATTAACCACGTGTTCTCCCTAATGACTCTATGCCCAAATTTGGTGTTAAAAATAGTTGTAGGTGGCAGCAGGGGTGAGTCCTGGGACCTTCTGAGGTCTTTCTACTTACGTTGAACCAAATGGCTGTCTCAAAATTTTGATTGGATGTGTTTGAGGAAAAGGTGGGCGTTAGAGGGGGGCTAGTTACTCTCCATTCACTTACTACTATTAAAAGTGGCACTATCTCTCTGATTTTCCAGTCGAATAATTTCTTTTTGAAGTTTCTACGGCAAGGCTTTCTATAAAAATCTTATATGCCCCCAGGGCATAAATTAAAACCCTTTCCCTGAGGGCTGTGGGGGAGTTTCCTCCTCAAAAACATAATTTCTATCTGGAAATCAACTACACTGAACAAAATGGCTATCTCAACATTTTGATTGGATGTGTTCGGGGAAATGGTGGGCGTGGAAGGGATGTTAGTTGCCTTCTTAAAAAGGGCACTAGCCACTCCGATTTCCAATCGAATAAACCGTTTTCGAAGTTTCTGTGACAACTCCTTTGATTCAAAGTGCCCGGGTCTAAGACCAAGAAAAAAAACAAACAAAAAAAATAAATAAAACAAGTAATACATCGTACCAACATCGTTCTTTACTTAGGCAGCGCTATTGCGCTACCTATGATAGCTATGTATTTGAATTTTATGACCTGTCAGCTGTTTCACAACAGCAGCATTGCTCCATCAGCACACTCTCCACGTCTTACATAACACCTTTATACATTAAAAATTATCCTTTACATGATTAATGTAGAAAACACATGGGAGAATCAATAAGCTTGACAACGTATATTACGTTTTTCTTTGCGTAGTAATGAAAAATGAAATCCAATTCTTACTGTAAATGTTCTCTCCCATTGAATATTTCGTTTGAAATTTATTTTTTTTCAATATACAATTTATTTTACCTGTTTGATTTAAATTTTATCATCTTAAAAGCCGACTTTTAAAAAAAATATCAAATACTACCTTTTTGAGCTTCCTCGTCTCGTCCCATGGTGATAAGGATATTTTTGGGTGATTCAGGACAAAGCATAAGTTCACAGAGAACAGGCACAGCTTTGAATGCTAAAAGGTATGGCAAAAGTGCTTCAGTGCCGATGATATTCTCCATTCCCAAAATTTGAGATATCAATAATAAAAGTGTCAGAACTAGTTGATACTTAGTTCCAAACCTAGAAATGTTTTATAGGCTAAAAAAGTCCAAATAAATATAAATTACAAAGAAACATCAAAGTGACATTGGATAAGACTAATTCAGGCTGTCCTTACCAAAGCCAGTGCCACATTCAGGGGGATTACCAAGTTCTGCCTCTCCCCCACAAACGTTTCTATGATTCGTAAATTGGTCTTAGATAGTCATGATACAGGTAAAAGACGCTTATTTTAAATGTCCAACAAATTTAAAGTTAATCCCGTAATAGTTATTCTTTTGATACCCTCTCATCCCCACTTATTTTGTTTACTAGCCCATACTGAATGCATAGACAAAAATATCCGCTCGGATCAATAAATGTTATATATTTTACACACTTTACATAATTTTATGAAAAATTAAGTGATTAGCTATTCAAATGAAGCTTTTATCTGCCATAAAAAAGTAAGTCTGATTTTGATTCCCCCCTCCTCGCATATACACACACGTTTCTATATTAATCAAAAGGCTCTTTGGCGACCCCTTCTTCATAATTACTAATTCGTAACTGCACATCACTGAAAAATACTTTCGTAAAATTCAAGCGAATCAACTTAGTTAATTCAAGCCTAAATATTTGTATGAACAAATTATATGACATAAACTACTTAACTTTTCATGAACGAATACACCACCTTTTGCTATTACTTCCTCAGCAACTATGCTACTCAGTATATATGGACAGGTATTCAATAGTTTTATATAGACTGACTAAATCGAAATTAAAATCAGCAGAAACTTTTCTTTGTGGGGAAAAATCCTTTTTCTGCTCAAAAACACTAGAAAAGCCCACTTCCACGTATCAAAATATTTTAGTCGCTTAAAAAGGGCTATAGAACCTATAAGATGTATTTGAATGAGCCCATTTAAGATATTCTAGGACTATTGGTTCGATACAATAACCCCAAGGCAAAAAGCATCCATGGTCTTTCTTTTGCAAAAAAAAGAAAAAAAAATCAAAATCTCACATTTTTGTAGATCAGAGCTAGCAGTTTCTGCAGTATTATTATTATTCTGCAGAAGAGCTATCTGACTCATGCTAAATCTAATTGCAAATTATAGGAATGGTGCTCCCTCCGCCCCATTTTATCTAGGGAACTCAAAATTCTTATTTGAAGAATTCAACTAACCTTGCTAAGCAACTAAATAACCTTGTATCAGAGGAGAATACAATTCTCTTTAGTTCTGATGATATATCCATGTACTCAAATTGGGAGGTTAAAAAGTGTGCATATATATTAAAAGTAAAAAATAAAATACAAATTTATATTGATTTGATACAGGATTTTACCTTAAAAAGCATGGGTAACCTATAATGAAATTTGTAGGTTTGATTAACAAAATACTGTTTTTATTTCCGTTTTAGAGGAAGGTTTTATAAACAAGTGTGTTTTACTCACGGAAGTTCCTTTGAGTCCTATTTGGCCTGAACTTTCCTTGGAAAGTACTGAAACGACGTTTACCTAGGACCTTGCCTAGCGAACGTTTCAGAAACTACCGCTGCTATATTTCATATTGCACGTGGAAGGCATATTTCATTGATAGGATAATGACAAAACATACTCTGCACTCTCAATAATTAAGTAAGAAAAAAATCAGAAATATGCTTAAATAGACTAGCTAAAAATTTGCTAAAATATATAAAACTTTTAGTGTTAATCTACAATATAAAAATAGTATCGAATAGCCAGAAAATAGATACATTTTCGCTTCAAGAGATAAAGAACAAAACTAGAAAATATGAAAAATAGACCAAATCCGAATGAAAATAGAGTAGAAAATTGATAATGGATAGTTTTTGTCAAAAGAGGTTAAGCAAAGTAAGCTTAAACTTTATATTTATCTTACTTTTCCTCATTGTCATTATTTCATCAAATAAAGATGCAATTCTTTCACCAATCACTCCTTGAAACAGTGCAATGTAGTAAATATGACTACTTATGGCTTGGGATGAGGTCTGCTTGCCTTCCAATCATTTTGACTCTTGAAAAGGGCACTAGAAGATTTAATTTCCAAACAAATTAGCTCCTTGAAAAGTTTCAATGATTTTGCTAGCTATTACAGAGTGGCGCTGCCTATAATACTGCTTATATGTCCTTTCGAAAACCTTCATGCATATAGTTTTTGATTTAATTGAAATTTGCTAAATGTTTTAGGATTTTTAAAGTAGCTTCCTATTCTAATTAAACAGCTTTTGTGTTTTAGGAGTCGTTCTTAAAAAAGTGGGACAAACAGTCAAAATTTAGCGTAAAGAGCAAGGTATTGAGGAAGGGGAAACCTCTTCATATACAGAATAATTTCTGTTTTTTACTTTTAATGTTGCTCCTTACTTTCAGTCGAAAAAACTTGTTTCTTTTTATTTAATTTCTGATCTTTTTTCAAAGAATGACGGTAAATCTGGCTTACCCTCCATTAAAAATTCTTTCCCTTCACGGGAAACTCCTCCGTGGAAAGATCCTCCCACGTAAAATAACCCCCTCCCCCATAAAATTTACTCCGAAAAATACAATCATCGCTGGAAATCCCCCCCTCCCCGTTCCCTATAATTTGTTGTGGACGATTCAGCCTGAAATTTTCTCCTTAGCATACTTTCATTGAAAAAAAACTTTTAAAACCCTTGGCCTATGTGTCTGGGGGGTTGTGTCAATCCTGGAGACATTTTTATATATTTGATGGACTATTTTGAACAAAATGACTGTCTCACAATTTCGATCATGCGTTTGGGGGGAAAAGGGCGTTGATTGGGTGATAGTCACTTCCATTACTTTTTACTTTTTAAAGGGAACTAGAAATTTCAATTTCCAATTAAATGAGCCTCCTCTAGAGTTTATACTACCACCCTTCCATAGAAACCTGATATACCCCGGGACATTATTTACAATGCTTACCCCCAGGCTCTGGGGGGGGTTTCAATCCCCGAAGCCTTGTTATATAGTCTTAGCACTATTTTGAACAGAATGAATATCAAAAATTTCTATTGGATGCGTTTGGGAAAAAGAGGGCGTGGGGAGAGGCTAGGTGCCTTCCGGCACTAGAACTTCTGATTTCCAATTGAATGAACCCCACCCGAAGTTTATACGACCACTCCTTCCATAACAATCTTATATTTTAAAAATTGGCAAATAGTATAACTTATAGCCTGTGTCTTGAGGGCTGCGGGGGTTGTTATCCCCAAAGACGTGATTACTGAACCTTTAAAGTATGTTTGACCAAAATGTCTTTATAAAAATTTCGGTTGGATGTGCTTGGGGAAGCAATGGGTGTGGAAGGGACTGGTTGCCCTCCAATCACTTTCGGCTCTCAAAAAGGGCACTAGAACTTTCGTTTTCCAATTGAATGAACCCCTTTCGAAGCTTCTGCAACAACTCCTTTTATACGAAGTGCCCTGCTCATAAAAAACAACAAATAATACATTGTGCCTACATAACTCTTTACTTAGAATTCATATTCTAAGTTCATATTTTGATATATCATATTTTCAAATAAATTCATATTTTGAGCTCAAAACTCTAAAAATTTCAATACCTTGACCTTAATTTTTTTTACCCAACCAGGATCAAACATCCCCCCTTTTCCAAATGATAAATTCATATATATTGAAAGTCAATACCTCTCTGATATCTTCAATAGTCTCGGTTTGTGTTGTTTTTTAACTTTTTAGGGGAGGGGCGAGATATGAGCCTATCAGAAGAGCAATAAACAGGCAACGTTAAATAAAACTGTAAAATTTATAAATTACGATATTCTTAGAAGCAGCATACTTTTTTGGAGGATTTGAATCACTAGGTCTTCTTGCACAGCTATGAAAACTCATGAGTCAAGACATTCTTTTTGGAAACTTGACCTTAAAGCAAAATCGGATTATTTGGGCTTCAAATCTCACGGGCATGATCCATAAATGTTTTACTAAAAAATTGATAGACTCAAATTAAATGATTAAAGTCACTCTAAAGCACGTAGCCATCCCTGAATAAATTGATTTGACAGATGATCAAGCTACTAGGTCATATCGTAAGTTTATGCATGCAAATGCGCAACCGTTTAAATTTTCGGAATCAGGGAGTATTTGTATTTTTATGACAATTTCTGTTTATGATCATTTATTGAAAATATTGTCGTGTCACAAAAGTCATAGTTCTCATGTTTTTTTTTGTTTTTTTTGTTTTTTTTTTAACAGCAAACACAAAACTAAAGAAAAACTAAGATTTCCATACTTAGAATAACAGATTAGAATAATTTCTAGTCCAATCACTCCGCGTCTAGCAATGAACTTGGCTGAAGTTTTTAAAAAAAATTGCAGCCATAAAATTCCTTGAAACGGATTAAGGGCTCCTCACAATGAAACATATTAATAAAATGAAACAATTACCATTATTTTCCTTAATTATCTATCCTCTTGATTATCCTCTCTTATCTATCCTTAATTATCTATTCATTAGATTATCTATTCTCTTATCAAGTTTCATATTCGTATTTTTTTTACATTGCACACCAATTCTTGCTACTCCTCCTCTCATAAGTGCAGCCCAAAATGGCTTCATTTTACAACTCATTTTATGCTATATCCAAATATCATTTTTCCCCTTCTGAAAATATTCCCTACCCAAGAGTTGGGTCTAGCGGGGTAGGAGGGATAAAGTGCCTCAGACAGAACGCCCGGTGACCGGCAACACAAGTTAGGGAGATTAATTATAACAAAAACTTCCTTCAAAAAAGGAACAGTTCAACATTTGAAAGTATCTAAATCGCTCTACGCGATTAATTTGTCAAGAATGATTACACATTTTTAGAAGTATCTGGCCTTTCCCTCCTGTTTTACTGTAATAGTTTATTTGTGGATTGGGTTGATAAAGGGGTACAAAGGCGTGAGTGAGGTTTATAGGGTTATCTGCTGCCTTGCTAGGTAGGTAAACCAGGCAGATCCCACCTTTAAATGTCTTAAGAGTTTCCAGGAAGCTCCATTTAACGAACATGTAGGGAGGCTAAGATTTTTTTTCATTGAAGACACAAAAAAAGTATTTTAACAGTTCGCGGAAAAAACTGTAAGCAGGGAGCAACACAGCTCAATAGTAACCGAAACTTTAAAAAAAAGTTTTAATACCAATATATATATATATCAAACGAATTCGCTTATTATGCTGATTCCAAATATATAAGTTTCGTTAAGTTTAGTGCTACCCATCAAAGATTACGAGCCTGAGAATATTTGCCTTATTTTTGAAAAAGAGGTAAACATCCATTACACCTACAGAATCGTAATAAAAATCATACCGTCAGATTCAGCGTATCAGAGAAAATTATTGTAGAGGTTTCAACTTCCTATCTTCAGAAATGTGAATTTCTCTTTTTTGGCCAGAAGAAGTATAACGGATGCGTGTTTATTGTTTGTTTTTTTTTGTCCAGGGATAATCGTAACCACCCATTGGTCCTAGAATATTGGGAGAGGATTCATTCGAACAAAAATTAAAAGTTCTAGTGCCCCTTTTAAGTGACCGAAAAGATTAGAGGCCAACTAAGCTCCTCCCTACCCCTTTTTTTCCCCAAAATCGTCCGATAATTTTGAGATAGACATTTTTTTCATCATAGTTCCAAACCCAATAGCTATGATTTGAGATATAACATAACCTCCCCTTCCCAGTCCCCAGGGGAAAGGTCCTTAAGTTATAAGACTTGTCCATTACTTGCGCATAGCATTTGTTATTGGGAAGTATGCATACATTTTTGGGTGGAGGGGGACAAATTTTCTGCTGGAGTTTTTTTCGACGGATTAATTTCCCATGGGGAGGGAAGTTTCCGGGGGGTGAACTTTTCAGGGGAAATTATACAGTATGGGAATTTGCCATAATTTCAGTACAAAATTGATTTATGTCTTGCTTTCTCTTTTCCGTCTCAATTTTACGCGCGGAGATGTTGAGGGTAATTGTCCGGGGTAAATTTTCCCTAGGATTTAATTTTCTAGAGGATAATTCCGTGGGAAGGGGTATTTCTCCATGGAGGTGCAGCCAAATTTCCTGCCATTATTTAAAAAACAATCAGAAATTAAGTAATAAAACAAGTATTTCCAACTGAAAATGAGGAGCAACATTAAAACTTAAAACCGTATTAAAAGGTGATATTGGTATATTTAACCTGAAATTGAAAAGATACACCCAAATCATCAAATTTTGATTAAGACTCCTTAAACTTGCCCAGACTAGACTTGCTCGAATAGCATATGAAGATCTTCTCCTTCAGTGTAACAAAACATCATGGACAGCACAAATCAAAAGGATATTAGATGAGAATGGATTTTCAAGTTCGTGAGAGAAAGGAAAAGGGCCAAAATCATGAAAAGTTCTTTAAGGAATTTAGCGCAAGACTTGAAGACCGAGAAGTGCAATTATGGCAATCAGCTGAGGATAAATCAGCTGAGTCTTACATTGTATAGAGAAGTAAAAGATAATTTTGGTTAGGAGTTTTATTTCAAGCTGGGATTGTCCATTAATTATCTGAGCATTTGGATTTAGATTCGAGCTAATTGTCTTCTAATTTATGGTAAGGTTGTAAGGAAAATGAGGGAAGGTCTGGAAGCCGGTGTAGTTGCTTGAGATGCGGGGAAAATGATTATTTACACCTCCTCCAGTGTAAGCAGCCTTCTCATTTAAGAGATCAATTATCCAAGAAGGGGAAGATAGACTGCTTCGTGGGTTAGTGAGGTCTGGGTCTCCCCGTTATATTGTGGCAGTAGGAAATTTTGTACTGAAGGGAAGGATGTCAAATGGACTATAATTTTCCTTTAGTATTTGTCTTTTTTGGCTTTAAAAGGCTTTTAAATACAGATTATTATTATTATAGGGGAAAAGAGGATCTCACAGGGGCCCAAGTTGTTTCGGTTTTGTTATTAGGGGAAAAACTATCCCAGTATTTTGATAAAATAAAAATAAACAAGTTTTTTCATCTGAAAGTAAGAAGCAACATTAAAACTAACAGAAATAACTACGTATATGAAGGGGGTTTTCCCCTTCTTGACACCTTGCTCTTTACGCTAAAGCGTTTTAGTACTTTTAGAAAAGCTTCCTATTGTTCTGATTAATAAACCCCTGTGTTTCAGGAGTCTTTTTTAAAGACTTGGAACACAATTCAACTTTAGCGTGAAGAGTGAGGATTTGAGAAGGGGGCAACCCCCTTTATATGCGTAGTAAGTTTTGTCAGTTTTAAGTTTTAATGTTGCTCCTCATTTTCAGTTGGAAATACTTGTTTTATTACTTAATTTCTGATTGTTTTTTAAATAATGGCAGGAAATTTGGCTGCACCTCCATGGAGAAATACCCCTTCCCACGGAATTATCCTCTAGAAAATTAAATCCTAGGGAAAATTTACCCCGGACAATTACCCTTAACATCGACGCGCGTAAAATTGAGACGGAAAAGAGAAAGCAAGACATAAAATAATTTTGTAACGAGATTATGGCAAATTCCCATACTTTAAAACTTCCCCTGAAAAGTTCACCCCCCGGAAACTTCCCTCCCAATGGAAAATTCCTCCGTCGAAAAAAACTCCAGCAGAAAATTTGTCCCCCTCCACCCAAAAATGTATGCATACTTCCCAATAACAAATGCTATGCGCAAGCAATGGACAAGTTTTATAACTTAAGGACCTTTCTCGTGGGGCCTGGGACGGGGAGGCTATGTTATATCTAAAATCATAGCTATTGGGTTTTGAACTATGATGAAAAAAATGGTTATCTCAAAATTATTGGACGATTTTGGAAAAAAAGGGGTAGGGAGGGAGCCTAGTTGGTCTCGAATCTTTTTGGTCACTTAAAAAGGGCACTAGTACTTTTAGTTTTGGTTCGAATGAGCCCTCTCCCAATATTCTAGGACCAATGGGTGGTTAAGATTACCCCTGGACAAAAGAAACAAATAAACACACATCCGTGATCTTTCTTCTGGCCAAAAACGAGAAATTCACATTTCTGAAGATAGGAAGTTGAAACCTCTACAATAAGTTTCTCTGATATCATGAATCTGACGGTATGATTTTTATTAAGATTCTGCAGGTGTAAGGGATGTTTACCCTATTTTCAAAAATAAGGCAAATATTCTCAGGCTCGTAATCTTTGATGGGTAACACTAAACTTAATGAAACTTATATATTTGGAGTCAGCATAATAAGCGAATTCGTTTGATATATATATTGGTATTAAAACTTTTCTTTTAAAGTTCCGGTGACTAATGAGCTGCGTCACTCCCTACTTACAGCTTGTTTCCGCGAACTGTTAAAATACTTTTTTTGGGTCTTCAATGAAAAAAAATCTTAGCCTCCCTACATGTTCGTTAAATGGAGCTTCCTGGAAACTCTTAAGACATTTAAAGGTGGGATCTGCCTTGTTTACCTACCTAGCAAGGCAGCAGATAACCCTATAAACCTCACTCACGCCTTTGTACCCCTTTATCACCCCAATCCACAAATAAACTATTACAGTAAAACAGGAGGGAAAGGCCAGATACTTCTAAAAATGTGTAATCATTCTTGACAAATTAATCGCGTAGAGCGATTTAGATATTTTCAAATGTTGAACTGTTCCTTTTTTGAAGGAAGTTTTTGTTATAATTAATCTCCCTAACTTGTGTTGCCTGTCACCGGGCGTTCTGTCTGAGGCACTTTACCCCTCCTACCCCGCTAGATCCAACTCTTGGGTAGGCAATCTTTTCAGAAGGGGAAAAATGATATTTGGATATAGCATAAAATGAGTAGTAAAATAAAGCCATTTTGGGCTGCACTTATTGGAGGAGGGGTAGCAAGAATTGGTGTGCAATGTAAAAAAATACGAATATGAAACCTGATAAAAGAATAGATAATCTAATGAACATATAATTAGATAATTAAGGATAGATAAGAGAGGATAATCAAGAGGATAGATAATTAAGGAATATAATGGTAATTGTTTCATTTTATTAACATGTTTCACTGCGAGGAGCCCTTAATCCGTTTCAAGGAATTTTATGGCTGCAATTTTTTTTAAAACTTCAGCCAAGTTCATTGCTAGACGCGGAGTGATTGGACTAGAAATTTTTCTAATCTGTTATTCTAAGTAGGGAAATCTCAGTTTTTCTTTAGTTTTGTGTTTGCTGTTAAAAAAAAACAAAAAAAAAACATAAGAACTATGACTTCTGTGACACGAAAATCTTTTCAATAAATGATTATAAACAGAAATTGTCATAAAAATACAAATACTCCCTGATTCCGAAAATTAAAACGGTTGCGCATTTGCATGCATAAACTTACGATATGACCTAGTAGCTTGATCATCTGTCAAATCAATTTATTCAGGGATGGCTACGTGCTTTAGAGTAACTTTGATCATTTAATTTGAGTCTATCAATATTTTAGTAAAACATTTATGGATTTATGTCTGTGAGATTTGAAGCCCAAATAATCCGATTTTGCTTTAAGCTCAAATTTCCAAAAAGTATGTCTTGACTCATGAGTTTTCATAGCCGTGCGAAAAGACCTAGTGACTCAAATCCTCCAAAAAAGTATGCTGCTTCTAAGAATATCGTGATTTATACATTTTACAGTTTTATGTAACGTTGCCTGTCTATTGCTCTTTTGATAGGCTCATATCGCGCCCCCCCCCTAAAAATTAAAAAAACAACATAAACCGAGACTATTGAAGATAGCAGAGAGGTATTGACTTTCAATATATATGAATTCATCATTGGGAAAAGGGGGGATGTTGGATCTTGGTTGAGTCAGAAAAAAATTAAGGTTACTGTATTGAAATTTTGAAGAGTTTTGAGCTCAAAATATGAATTTATCACAAGCAGCATAATACCGCTGTCTAAGTAAAGAGCTATATAGGCACAATGTATTATTTGTTTATTTGTTGTTTTTATGACCAGGGCACTTCGTATAAAAGGAGTTGTTGTAGAAGCTTCGAAAGTGGTTCATTCAATTTCAAAACAATAGTTCTAGTGCCCTTTTTGAGAGCCAAAAGTGATTGGAGGGTAACCAGTCCTTTCCACACCCATTGCTTCCACAAGCATATCCAACCGAAATTGTGATAAAGGAATTTTTTCAAACACACTGTAAAGGTCCAGTAATTACGTCTTTGGGGATAACAACCCTCGCAGCCCTCAGGACATAGGCTATAAGTTATACTATTTGCCAATTTTTAAAATATAAGATTTGTATTGAAGGAGTGGTCGTATAAACTTCGGATGGGGCTCTTTCAATTGGAAATCAGAAGTTCTAGTGCCGGAGGGCACCTAGCCTCCCCCACGTCCTCTTTTCCCCAAAGGCATCCAATAGAAATTTTTAGATATTCATTCTGTTCAAAATAGTGCTAAGACCATATAACAAGGCTTTTGGGATTTAACCCCCCCCCCCCCCCCCAGAGCCGGGGGGTAAGCATTGTAAGTAATGTCCCGGGGTATATAAGGTTTCTATGGAAGGGTGGTAGTATAAACTCTAGAGGAGGCTTATTTAATTGGAAATTGAAAGTTCTAGTTCCCTTTTAAGAGTAAAAAGTAATGAAAGTTACTATCATCCACCCAACGCCCATTTTTCCCCAAACGCATGATCGAAATTGTGAGATAGTCATTTTGTTCAAAATGGTCCATCGAATATACAAAAATGTCTCCAGGATTGACACAACCCCCCAGAGACATAGGGCAAGGGTTTTAAAAGTTTGTTTTCAATGAAAGTATGCTAAGGAGAAAATTTCAGGCTGAATCGTCCACAAGAAATTTTAGGGATCAGGGGGGGGGGGCTTTCCAGCGAGGATTGAATTTTTAGGAGTAAATTTTACGGGGGAGGGGGTTATTTTAAGTGGGAGGATCTTTCCACGGAGGAGTTTCCCGTGAAGGGAGGGAATTTTTAATGGAAGGTAGGCCAGATTTACCGTCATTGTTTGAAAAAATATCAGAAATTAAATAAAAAAAATCAAGTTTTTTCGACTGAAAGTACGGAGCAACATTAAAAGTAAAAAACAGATTATTCCGTATATGAAGGAGTTGCCCCCTCCTCAATATCCTGCTCTTTACGCTAAAGTTTGACTGTTTTCATAATTTTTTAAGAAAGACTCAATCTATTTTAAAAATGCTAAAACATTTAGCAAGTTTCAGTTAAATGAAAAACTATACACATGAAGGTTTTCAAAAGGGCATATAAGCAGTATCATAGGCAGTGCCACTCTTTAATAGCTAGCAAAATCATTGAAACTTTTAAAGGAGCAAATTTGTTTGGAAACTAAATGTTCTAGTGCCCTTTTCAAGAGTCAAAATGATTGGAGGGCAAGCAGTCCTCATACCAAGCCATAAGTAGTCATATTTACATATGACTATTTCATATTATTGCACTTTTTCAAGGACTGATTGGTGAGAGAATTGCATCTTTATTTGATCAAATAATGACAACGAGGAAAAGTAAGATAAATTTAAAGTTTAAGCTTACTTTGCTTAACCTCTTTTGACAAAAACTACCCATTATCAATTTTCTACTCTATTTTCATTCGGATTTGGTCTATTTTTCATATTTTCTAGTTTTTTTCTTTCTCTCTAGAAGCGAACATGTATCTATTTTCTGGCAATTTGATACTATTTTTATATTTTAGATTTACACTAAAAGTTTGATATATTTTAGCAAATTTTTAGCTAGTCTATTTAAGCATATTTCTGATTTTTTCTCGCCTAATTATTGAGAGTGCAAAGTATATTTTGTCATTATTCTATCAATGAAATATGCCTTTGCACGTGCAATATGAAATATAGCAGCGGACGTTTCTGAAACGTTCGCTAGGCAAGGTCCTAGTTAAACGCATAGTTGCCAGGTGGTGCACATTTGAGCGCTTTTTTGAGTAGATTGCGCATTGAATTTTTCAAATTGGTACATTGCGCCGATTTCGTGCATGTAAAAAAAAATTGGCGCAAAGTGGGCGTATTTTGCCTTCACAATAACAAATCAAAATAACACAATCACAATAACAAAACTCAAAATTTCAATGTCTAGTGTTTACTGAAAACTTCTATTGACAGATTCAGGAATCTGTCTATAAAGACAGGTGGAATTATCAGAACCCCGTAGGGATTCTCATATCGCATTCCAGGCTCCATGGCGACCTAAATTTTTAATTATTAAAGCGTGCATTATCCTTAGCGTGAATAACCAAATGGGAAAGTGGTCAAATTTCGATATAAAAAAAAATATACAGAAACGAATGGGAAAAGCTGACCTTTGTTCGACATAGCTCAAGCAGCTCTTTCTGTCTTAAGCTTACCCATCAGTGACCCCTTTGTCGAGAGAGTGTTTTCTGTTATGAATCTTGTCAGGTACAAAATTCGAAACAGGATGCACACCCACTATGCTGAATAGATTTACCGTTGACATGTATGACATCAAAAAACCATCCAATGACAATAAAAATGAAGATGAAACTCTTGAGGAAATTTTGGGCGATATAGAAGGAGGGTTTGCTGTTTAACTTTGAAAATGATCTTGAATACTAGTCGAAGATATATACTATATTTGATTAAAAAATGTACAAAACTATTTCGTAGTTCATTAAAAGGGAAACACAAATAAAATAACAATCGGAACTGTTGAAGGACCTTGCCAAGTAAAATTTTGTCTCATATGTGTGTCTTTGGCTTCTGTTTCATGACAAAATCTCAGAACATTGTCTTTAGCCTGCAATTTTATAGATAATTGCATTAATAACGACCGGTCTAATTTCTTATCTTTGACTTGGTCGTTCTTGTCGTTCTAATATATATTTTGAAAGCTACCAAACATTTTGTTCTCAAATTTAAGTTTGATAATTTATATCTTTTCGAAGCTTAGAACTGCAATGTCATAAAAGCATTGTATAAAGAAATAAACCTTGCTATCACTTAACTATATGACATGTTGCAGAGATGTGACCTTCAAGGATCATGCTTCTCTTTAGTTCTACATTAGAAAATCCTATCTATTACTATTAGTGATCTTTATCAAATGCGCCTTTAACTTCCACATTTTTGTATAACTTATCTATATTGCAAGACCATTATACTGAGTACTTATTTCAGTTTTTTAGTTCTTTAATCACAATTTCTATTGTTGGTAGGGAATAATTCAGCATATTAGCCAGAAAGTAATGTAAAATACCACCTTAGATGTTGGCAAGTATTTTTTTTTTTTTTTGTTAGACCTTATTTAATTCCTTTTTTTATTTAATTCTCTGACATACCAGAGAACTAAGGAAAATATCTTTCTTGTCAAGCCAGAGACTGAGAACAGAAAATTTCGACCAAAAGTGCATAAAATCAGTCGAAAATGCTTCACTGTTTCAGATTTCGGAATATGGTGCCGAAATCTGTGAATGAAGACTGAATCCTACCAATTTTTAGTTCTAGTATTCTGAAAAGCAAAATTCACACTATCTGGTAACGGTGTCTCTGAATTTCTTTTTTTTTTTTTTTTTTTTTTCAAAATTCAAAAATCAAATTTTTAGAATAGCCATTTTATTTGATGTAGTTGCAAATTCAAGAGATTAGGTCTTTGAAGATAACCCCCCCCCCCACAGCCCTCAGGGCAGGGGTTTTAAGTTGTGCCCTGGGGGCATATAAAGTTTTTATAGAAAGCGTTGTCGTTCAAACTTCAGAAAGGGCTCATTCGATTAGAAATTTAAGTGGCTAGTTCCCTTTTTAATAGTCTAAAGTGATGGGAAGGCAACTAACACCCCTTCCACGCACACCATTTCCCCGAACACATCCAATCAAAATTTTGATATAGCCATTTTGTTTAACGTAGTTGAAAGTTCTGGAAATTATATGTTTGAGCAGGACACTCCACCCAGAGTCCTCAGGGCAAGGGTTATAAGTTATGCCCTGGAGGCATATTTATTTATTTATCTATTACCCGTCAAAAAAAGGTACAAATGACGGAGTATCACTAAAAAAGAAAAAACACACACAAAAAACAAATTACAACACATTACACATAATCGAACAAATCACAAAGACGAGAAACAAAAACTCAATTATACACTGCACTGCAGGTACATAAGAAATTTTACTTTTTAAACTCCCAAGTACTGAAGAAACATAAGCAATATGATTTATAACTTCAATTCAATTAACCTAACCTACAGAAAAACAATTGACACTTTGTATTCAAAATCAATAGTCTAAATCAAGTAGACTAAATATGACAAGAGACAGTAAAAAGACTAAATATGACAAGAGATATGCAAATAAAATTAATCGGACAGTGATCTAGTACCTTACCAAACGGTACCAAGACTGGGAAGAAACTTTCTCGTTGTACCGTTTAATTTGTTCAATTATAGCTGCCGTTGGGTCTGCAATCTTAAAATTTTTAACAAGGCGTGTATTTCTTGTCAACGTCGGGAGCCGCAACAAGAACTTCGCATACTTAAAAAACGCAGATCTCAGCTTTCTTTTCTCTGGCTCGTGAAAAATTCTCCAAAATGGGTTTAGATACAAGAAATGGGAAATGAATAATGCGCAATAAAGTTAAGCCAAATTTTGATTTTTGAAACAAATTTTAGATTTAACCACTATACCCTAGGTAACAGCCAGCTGATTATTAATAAAATTAACAAGAAGGTAACGGGTAGTTCTTAGATCCCTTCCAGTTGGTAAAGTAAGGCAAATATTTTTCAGGACATTGGCTACAGACAGTTTTCCCAGCCTCACAGACGAGACCTCTTCTTGGAGCCAGTTGAACTGAAGAATATCCGACTTCTCTGGGTTAAATTCAAGACCAATGCGACTGTAATTTGATTGTGGTGTGGAGAAGGTGGTCTCTGTACCTGCGACTGTGTGGCTGGGGTTCAGAATGTCATCGGCATAAGCTATCATTGTAACTTCTATGCCACGAGCTATGCATGTTGTCTCGATAGTTAAACTTTATGGTTCAATAATACAACTATTAAAGGCACAAGGAGATGTGACTGATCCTTGTCGAGCACCCTTTTTTACTGGGACTACAGGATTCCCTCGGTAGGACAGCATCACGTCTGGTGAATATTCAGTGACGGCTTGACCATGGCCAGGAAGTAGGAGTTCAGCCTGTAGGTGGTCGTACATGTCTTTAATGGGTAGTAGGATGTCCTTCTGTACACCTCTCTTTCCCATATCCAGAATGAGTTGGTCATGGAGAAGTGAGTCGTAGGCACGGCAGACGTCATATAGACCTAATACAATGGACTCTTTTGATTCATCAGCGTCAATCAAGACTGAAGCCAAAGCAGACATGGCGTGGCCGCAACCAAGACCCCTCTGGAACCCAAACTGGGAAGGGGGAGTCCAGCATTTTTCCTGGATTTCATCAATGACCAAAAGTTCAAAGATTTTGCAAAGCGTTGGTGCTGCTGTATTCGGTCTGAACGAAGCACATTCCGAAGTACTTTTTCCTTTCTTCAGGACTGGCCCAAGCGACCCAGTACTGAATGCCGATGGTACGAGTCCAGTAGTGAAGATCATCTGAAAGAGAAGAGTTAGGTGCCCCATAAAAGTTGGGCTGCAATTGCTAAGGTGAAGGGTGGATACACGGTCAATGCCAGCCGACTTATTCTTTTTCAACCGTCGGACCGTGGACACAACCTGTGATTGGGTAAATATGAAATCTGTATCTGGATTTGACGAGAGGAAGGATGAAAGCTTTTCTTGAACAGAAAAGTTGAGATCCTGTTTTGGGGCTGAAAACTCATCAAGGTAATAGTTTATCCATGTTAAAGATGGGATATCTGACTTGGGACCCGCTGACTCCTTCTTATCAAACATTTTCCATAACAGATTAGGATTTTTAATTACTTTTTCAGAAAGCTCAGATTTCAACTGCACACGGTGACGAGCAAGTTCCTTTCCAAACCTACGCTTAGATGCAACTCTAATCTCTTTAACTACTCCTGAGTGTGGTCTACCACATTTTTCCATATCCCGTACCAGAAGCTAGCTCGGTCGCATGCTAATTGTAACAAAGAGTTAGAAGACTATCCCTTTTCTTGAGTTTTTTGTCTGGCACGAGACTTGGATGCTTCCTGAGATTCGGCAAACAGAAGAGCATGGGTCAGTTCGGCGTAATAAATATTAAGACGTAGCCGCGCATCTCTTTCATCATGATGAGGGAATTTCATAAGTAGGTCAAACGGTACGTGAATTTTTGACAGAACAAGATCACAAGAATCTTGAAACTTTTCTTTATCAATTTTACGCCAAACCGGAACCTCATGCCACCTCTGAGTGAATATCGACGAATTATTCACAGCGGAAAACGAGGTAGGCCTACTGATAATACACTGAACTGGGAATTGATCCGAAGTGAAACTATTCGGAAGGACAAGAACCTCACGTACTGGCAAATAACTATAGCTAACAATATGGTCTACATTGGACATAGAACCAGATTGGTGGATATACGAAAAGTTCTGGTTCTTCCGGTGAATAGTATAGCGGTTCTCTAGTATACTTATTATAATGTAACAACTACTGTTTTGGGCACTAATATCAACATTTAAATTACAGTTAAAGTCACCGACTATTATGCACTCAACGGGCCCACTTTTGGTTTTTTTTAAGGTAGTGGCCTAGATTTGCATCACTTAAAGCAAAAGCACTATCAGATTTGTCGTCACGGTAATCAGTTGGAAGGTACACATCTATAACTAGCAGGGTATCTAGTCTAGTTGCAAGAAAATTGTCACTGTTATCGTATACTTTGCACGTGAGACGATTGCTAACCAACGTGGCAATACTACCAGACGGATGGCCCCGTGGAGATGAACGTTTTGCAGGCACGGAGAACACAGAGTAGGACGGCCAGAGATTTAGTAGGTTTAGGCCAGCTTCTGTGATGAAATGTTCTTGCAGGCATATCACATTATATTTATTCACAAACTTGTCAACCACAAGTGACTGCTTGAAAAGGTTTCCGTTTATATTCCAAGAAAGTTGTGAAATTTTAGAGATTACGTTAATCCTCGTATTAATGAGTTGACTTTTGCTGGTTTTATGGACACTTCACGCTATAGCAGGTATGACCAGATTTCTTGCAGAAAACGCAAAACATAGCACGAGCACATTTTTCTGCATCGTTCTTTTGGGAGACGTGGTCAGACGTGCCAGATCAGAAACAGACAGGGCTGTTGATGCACTCGGAAGCTAGGTGACCTTGGTTGTAGCGCGAGTACCAACAATGGGGTATGAAACGGAATTCTTCAGCAGACAATTTCTCGTAACTGATCTCCACAAAGTCATAAAGAAATTTTTCCAAAGCCGATCGATAGCCGAAAAGTGCCTTGAACATACGGGAACTGCCAAGCTGTTCAGACTTCGTAGCTCTGGGTATAAGTGCAGTTAGATTATCTGTTGATTTGTCAGAAGGGACTCGTTTTACTATACCAATATAATTAGGGCTTTTTATGGCAGCAGAGATCTGCGGCTGGTTGGTCTTGATTGACTGAACAATGGTTTCAGCTGTGTTTTTCGAGGGAACCACTAGTTTCCAGTCCGATTTGACTCTCCGTAATTCAGACATGTCACTAGTATCCGCACATACCGAATCTTTGAATCTATTCCTAGCACTCGGGGTATCACGCGACTCTGGCTGATTTTTCAGTATGATTCCATATGAAGGCTCATCAGGCTGGTTTGAAGCGCTTGGCCATTCGATGGGTTTGTTGGCATTATTAGGAAGATGGTTCTTAATAACTCGAGACAATTCATTCACCTTAATAGCAACGGTTGCTGCAGTAAATTCACTAGTAGTTGGGATTGAGCAGGGGGAATCAATAACAGAGGTTGGCAATTTGGTCTTCTTGGAGTGAGCTTTGTGTATCCTTTTGCCAATATCCGTAAAATTATCTTCATCTTTTGCGCGAATTTTACAGCTTGTTGTAAACTGCATTAGTTTATGGAGTGATTCTTTGGATTTTAGAATTTCTTCTGGTGTGAAAAATCCGACGCCTGTATCAATTATTCCCTCCAGTTTTTCTCCTCTTTCTATGCTATAGCTCACGAAGTTCAACACAGCATTCAGGAATTATTAGTCCTCCATATCCGTCAATATCCCGAAAACAATGTGGTACTATCGACGAACCTTAATAAAAGGTTGAACATTGTTTATAAAATTTGCGTAATAATATCTTCTATTGGCAACTTCCAATCGGCAAAACTGACCTAAAGTAATTATTCTCAGAAATTTGCTCGTATAAACTTCAGACAGGGCTCATTTGATTGGAAATTGAAAGTTCTAGTTCACTTTTTAAAAATCAAAAGATATTTAACTGTAAACAGCTCCCCCCCCCCAAACCCTTTTTTTCCAAATGAGTCCAATACAAATTTTAAGTTAGCTTATTGTTAAAAATAGTTCAAAGATCAAATAACAAAAATTCTGGTGTGGACAAAACCCCCCAGGGCCCAGAGGCAGGCGTTGGAAGTTTTGCCCTGGGGGCATATATGGGTCTTATGTAAGGGATGCTTGTATTAACTTCAAAGAGGACTCATTTGATTGGAAATTGAAAGTTCTAGTTCACTTTTTTAGAGTCAAATGAGATTGGAGGGCACCTAGCCCCCCTTCCCTCCAAGCCCTTTCTTCCTCAAACCCATCCGATAAGAATTTTGAGATAGCCTTTTTTTAAATAGCTCAAGGACCATATAACGAAAACTCTGGGGTCGACACAGCCCCCAGGGCCCGAGGGCAGGTGTTGTAATTTATACCCTGGGGGAATATACGGTTCTTATTGAAGAGATGCTCGTAAAAACTTCAGTGATGGCTCATTTGATTGGAAATTGAAAGTTCGAGCTCACTTTTTAATAGTCAAAAGAGATCCAAGGGCCGCTAGCCCCCCCCCCCACGCCTTGTTTTTCCAAACCCATCTGATAAAAATTTTGGGATAGACATTTTGTTAAAATAGCTCAAAGGTCAGGTAAGAAAAACTCCGGTGTCCATACAGCCCCACAGGGGCCATGGGAAAGCATTCTAAGTTATGCCCTAAGGGCATGTATAGTTCTTATAAAAGGGATGCTCGTATAAACTTCATAGAGGGTTCATTTGATTGGAAATTGAAAGTTCTATTTCACTATTTAAGAGTCAAGAGAGTTAAGGGCAACTAGCCCCCCTCACGCCGTTTTTTCCCCAAACCCATCTGCTACAAATTTTGATATAGCCATTTTGTTCAACGTAGTTTAATGTTCTGGAAACTATATGTTTGAGCAGGACATTCCCCCCAGAGTCTTCAGGGCAAGGGTTATAAGTTATGCCATGGAGGCATATATGGTTCTTATGGAAGGAATGTTCGTATAAACTTCAGAGAGGGCTCATTTGATTGGAAATTGGAAGTTCTAGTTCACTTTTTAAGCGTCAAAAGATATTGGAGGGTAACCAGCCCCCCCATACCCTTCTTTACAAATGCATCCAATAACATTTTTTAGATAGCTATTTTGTTAAAAATAGTTCAAAGATCACATAACAAAAATTTCTGTGTCAACACAACCCCCCAGGGCCCAGTGGCAGGTGTTATAAGCTTTACCTTGTGGGCATAAATGAGTCTTGTGGAAGGTATTCTCGTATTAATTTCAAAGAGGGCTCATTTGATTGGAAATTGAAAGTTCTAGTTCAAGTTTTAAGAGTCAAAAGAGATTGGAGGGCCTCTAGCCCCCCCCCCTCCACGACCCTTTTTTCCTCAAACCAATCCGAAAAGAGCTTTGAGATAACCTTTTTTTTAAATAGCTAAAGGACCATATAACGAAAACTCTGGGGTTGACACATCCCCCCAGGGCCGGTGGGCAGGGGTTGTAAGTTATGCCCTGGGGGAATATATGGTTCTTATTGAAGGGATACTCGTGAAAACTTCAGAGAGGGCTCATTTGATTGTAAATTGAAATTTCTAGTTTAGTTTTTTTAGAGTAAAATGAGAGATTGAAGGGCAACTAGCTTCCCCCTCCCCCTTTTCCCCAAATCCATCCAATAAAAATTTTGAGATAGCCATTAAGTTAAAAATTGCTCAAAAGTCAGATAACAAAAACTCAAGTGTCTTCACAACCCCCCCCTGGGCCCGGGGGCAGCCGTCGTAAGTTAAGCCCTGGGGCATATATGGCTCTTATGAAAGGGATATTTGTATAAACTTCAGAGAGGGATCGTCTGATAGGAAATTAAAAGTTCGAGCTCACTTTTCAATAGTCAAAAGAGATCCGAGGGCAGCTATCCCCCCACGCCTTCTTTTTCCAAACCCATCCGATGAAAATTTTGAGATAGCCGTTTTGTTAAAAAAAAAGAGTTCAAAGGTAAGATAAGAAAAACTCCGGTGTCAATACAGCCCCCTAAGGCCCATGAGACGGCATTTTAAGTTATGCCCTAAGGGCATGTATGGTTCTTATGAAAGGAATGCTGTATAAACTTCATAGAAGGCTCATTTGATTGGAAATTGAAAGTTCTCGTTCACTTTTTAACAGTCAAGAGAGTTAAGGGCAACTAGCCCCCCTTACGCCCTTTTTTGCCCAAACTCATCTGCTACGAATTTTGAGATAGGCAGTTTTTTGAAAATTGTTCAAAATTAGATAAAAAAAAATCCACCGAGGGCCCGGGGGATAGGCGTTGTAAGTGTTGTCCTTGGGGCGTATATGGTTTTTATGAAAGGGATGCTCGTATAAACTTCAGAGAGGGCTCATTTGATTGGAAATTGAAAGTTCTAGTTCACTTTTTAAGAGTCGAAAGATATCCAAGGGCAACTAGCCCCCCCACACACCCTTTTTTCCCCAAGCCCATCCGATAAAATTTATATAATAGCCATTTCATTAAAATAGTTCAAAGGTCAGATAAGAAAAATTCCTGTGTCGACGCAACCCCCCTTTGGCCAGGAGGCAGCCGTTATGAGTAATGCTCTAGGGGCATATATAGTTCATATGGAAGGGATGCTCGCATAAACTTCGGAGGGCATATTTTTATTGAAAATTAAAGGTTCTTGTTCACTTTTTAAAAGTCAAAAGAGATCGGAGGGCAACTACCCCCCCCCCCCTCCTCGCCCTAAGTGCATTAGAAAAAAATTTCGAGATAGACATTTTGTCAAAAATAGTTCAAAGTTCAGACAACAAAAAACTCCCTTGTCAACACAGCCCCCCAGGCCCCGGGTGTAGGCGTTTTAAGTTATGCCCTCTGGGCGTATATGGTTCTTTTGGAACGGATGCTCGTGTATACTTCATAGAGTGCTAATTTGATTGGAAATTGAAAGTTGTAATTCATTTTTTAAGAGTCAAAAGTAATTGGAGGGCAGCTAGCCTCTCCCCACACCCCATTCATTGCTTTTCCAGAGGCACTTCATATAGAAGGGGCCGTCGTATAAACTTCAAAGGGGGATCATTCGATTGGTAATCGAGAGTCTAGTGCCCTTTTTAAGAGTGAAAAGTGATGGAGGGCAGCTAGCCCCCCAAGTCCTTTTTCCCAAATACATCTGATAAAAATTTGAGGTAGCCATTTTGTTAAAAATAGTTCAAAGATAATATAACAAAAACTCCTTTACGTAGCCCTTTCGTTAAAAATACTTCAAATGTCAGATAAGAAAAAATCCTGTGTCGTAACAACCCCCCCCCAGGTCCCGAGGTAGGTGTTGTAAGTATTGCTCTGAGGGCATATCTGGTTCTTATGGAAGGTATGCTCGTATAAACTTCGGAGAGGACTCATATGATTGGAAATTGAAAGTTCTCGTTCACTTTTTAAGAGTCAAAACAGATCGGAGGGCAACAATCTCACCCTCCAAACCCTATTTTCTTCAAACCAATCCGATAAGAACTTTGAGAGAGCCATTTTTTTCAAAATAGTTCAAAGGTCAGATAAAAAAAACTCCGGTTGTCGACTCATCCCCCCAGGCCCTGGAGGCCAGCATTGTAAGCTATGTCCTGGGACCATATGTGGTTCTTATGAAAGGGATGCTTGTATAAACTTCAGAGAGGGTTCATTTGAATGGAAATTAAAAGTTTTAGTTCGTTTTCTCACAGTGAAAAAATATCGGAGGGTAACTAGCCCCTCTCGCCCTCCAGGCCTTTAGGTTTATCGGATGGATAAACCCATCCGATAAAAATTTGAGATGACCATTTTATTGAAAATAGTTCATTTATCAGATATTAAAACTCCGAGGTCAACACAACCTCCCAGGGCCCAGGGATAGGCGTTGTAAGTTATACTCTGGGGGTATATATGGTTCTTATAGAAGGGATGCTCGTACAAACTTCAGAGATGGCTCATTTGATTGAAAATAGAAATTTCAATTTCACTTTTAAAAAGACAAAAGAGACCGAAGGTCAATTATTCCCCCCACGCCCTTTTTCCCCAAACCCATCTCATAAAAATCTTGAGATAGCCATTTTGTTAAAAATAATTCAAACATCAGATAATAAAAACTCCGAGGTTGACACAACCCCATTTTTAACTTTGATATTGTTACTTTAATATCAGTTTTGATACTTTGATGAACATTTGATTTTATTCAAAAGTTTGATTTTAAAATAAGGAATTTTTAAAAACTTGAAACTTTTTGCAATCAAAAACGAACAAAAATTAATTTAAAAAAAATGAAACTTAAAACGAGCAGAAATTAAATAAATAATAAATGCAAACAAATATACAATAGATATTAATGTAAATGAATTAATAAATTCTAAAACGAATGAAACTTAAATTAAATATGCAATTCAAGCTTGAAACAAACAAAAATCACTGCAAACAAGAGTTAGGGTATCGCCTCCTTCTCTCACTGTAAGAGTCTAAAACCTACTGCGTCATTGGCGCTTTACTGAAAACTGTATGCGTCTTGAAAAGTCTTGGAAAGTAAAAACAACACCAAATTGAATATTTAATATATAATGATATTAATTGCTATAGATTCATTAGTTCAATAATTTACTTCATTGTGATTTTATTTTCAATGCTGTTAGAACTGTAAAAGAAACTATTTATAATATAATTTGTTTTCAGTGAAGCGCCAATGACGCAGTAGGCTTTTGGTTTTTACAATTTAGGAAAGGGGGCAGTATCCAAACTCTTGTTTGTAGTGAAATTATATTCGTCTTGAACTATTTTGATCAATCGATGAAAATAGAAAGATCTAATGTCCTTTTTAATAGTCTAAAGTGATTGGAGGGCAACTAGTCACCCTCTCACGCCAACCCATCGATTTTCCCATTACATTTGAAAACCAAATGTTGCGTTGAGATTAAATCAAAATGCAATATGTTAATGCTAATTTCCCATTAGGCCTCTCAGCAGTAGAAAGGCCCCTATTGATACAAGGGGGAGTCCAAATATGGGCATAGAGTCCCTAGGGAGAACACGTGTGCTGTCAGTCCCGACCCCACACCAAATATGGGCATAGCCTCCCTAGGGAGAACATGTTTCCGAGAAATGTCTCCGGGCAAAGTTTATTAATGTCTTTGATGTATTTCCAAGGAGAATTGTCTCCGGGGCGAAGTTTATTAATGTCTTTGGAGTTCTTCCAGGAGAATTGTTTCCGGGCGAATGTTTTGATCTTAGAGATGAAGAGATTAACGCGGGAAAGGGTTTCCAAGTAATTTCAAATGTGACAGCGCAGGGATGCCAAAACAAAGGGAACACGCTGAAATTACGTTTAGGGGTTATTTGGGCGAAAGCGTTTTAGACATTTTAGGGAATTATTTCGGCGAAACAGTTAGAGACATTTTAAAAGATGATTTTTGGAAGATGTTTTAGAAGAGGATTTGAGGGTGAAACTCTGCGGTCGTTATAATACACAATTTCCATTTGAAAAGTGTCGTGAGGTCCCTACCCCAACCCCAAAGGGCTCCGATCCCCCTACCCCAACCCCGAAGGAATCCCCACGTCCCCAAAGGTCCCCCGGGCTCCCAAAGGCCCCCCCGTCCCAAAGACCCCTGAGCCCCCATTTTTAAATACTTTTTTAAAGCTTTATTATATCTTTTCAGAACAAGTTATTTTCTTAATGTCCATCCTAAACCCATTTTACAAGTTGAAATGGGCGAAACCGTTTTAGACATTTTAGGGAATTATTTTGGTGAAACAGTTAGAGACATTTTAAAAGATGATTTTAGAAGATGTTTTAGAAGAGGATTTGAGGGTGAAACTCTGTGGTCGTTATAATACAAAAGTTCCATTTGAACAGTGTCGTGAGGTCCCCTACCCCAACCCCAAGGGCCCCCGGTCCCCCTAATGCCCCTCGATCCCCCAAAGACCACCGGGACCCCTCCCCCCCCATTTTTTTAAAATAATATTTGAATTTTTTAACATGGTATTTTTTTAACTTTTTTACGTATCTTAAAATGACATGAAATATGCGTACGGCTCTACCAATCTTACTCTGTGCTTGTTCATAGACACGATGCGGCTTTCCCACTGGTACTCTATGGCAGGTTATCGACACTACCTAGTTTATTGCGTGCATTAAATCAGTATTTTTTACGCAGTGGAAGGATAAACACACAATTCATATCTGTAAAAAAGTGAAGATGAATTATTCGACAGAGGTATGTACACATGAAAACTATGAAACGAGTGCAAGTGGTAACACTATTGGAAATGTATGCATGCGTTGTCATGACAGCAAGAAGTTAGATTTCTTTGGAGTACCCAAGAATTTCAATCGTGTAAACGGTGGATATGCGAGAGTAAAATTACCAGAGAAATTAGTGCTCAAAGAGAATGCAAACTTAAAAATAATTGTCGGTGATTGGGGACAACTCCTTGCTACTGTTGCTGGTAACACATTACCTGTTGATACATCCTATCATCATCTTTCCGGTATTAGCATTTTAAAGAGAACAAGAAGAAGACAAGCATACTCCTGCAATAATGTCATTAATCATATCTTGTCAATATGCCAAAACTGCTATCTATGTAAAAATAATATGACAATAGACAGTGAAATCGCAGGCAGAATAAAAAGGACATTAGTAGACAATATCATCAATGAATATAAAGATGAATTGACGGAAAGTGAAGTGCAAGTGTACTAATAATGTGTAATAATGTATTTAACGTATTTTATATTAATATTCTACATTTCGTTATTTCATTAAAAATATCTTGTGCATTATTTTGTTAAGTGTTCATTATTTTTAGGTTATACTAGAATGTCAAACATTCAGAATATCTATTAAAAGGTCAGAAACGTAAGAAAAGGCAGTTTTAGACATAGATGTACTATTGGCAGGCTCAAGTGGTCGTAGGAGCTTGAAAAGGTAAAGATCTCTTCTGGATTTTACTAAAGACTTTGTTTCAAATCATATTTCTTACGAAAAAATTAAAAGCTTCCACTTCTGTTTTAAGTTCACCAAGACATAAAAAATTTAAAGTTCACCTCTAAATTTTTCCGTAGAAGATAGGAAAAGTTATACTATGATTGTGATTATTTTTCACGAAGATAAAAAGTTTCACTTTAATTCTAAATTTTCTTAAATTCAATTCCGACCTTTCTGAAGGAGTCAAATTTAAAGTTCTGTTCCAAATATTTTCCCGGAAGAAGAAAAGTTCAACATCGATTCTGAATTTTCTCAATGAAAATGAAACAAGTTATTGATCAATTCTATTTTCCCAAAATAATATAAAAATTTTCCACTTCAGTTCAGATTTTTCTCAAAGATGAAAAAATTTAAAATACTGTTCCAAATTTTTCATAGAAGATAGAAAAGTTCAAGTTCTTATCTGAATTTTACCAAAGGACATACTTCAACTCTAATTTTTCCAGAGAAAATAAAAAGCTTCCACTTCAGTTTTAAGTTCACCAAGACATAAAAAATTTTAAGTTCAGTTCTAAATTTTTCAATATAAGATAGGAATAGTTATACTATGATTGTGATTTTCTGTGAAGATAAAAAGTTTCACTTTAATTCTAAATTTTCTTAAATTCAGTTCCGACTTCTCTCAGAGATGAAAAAATTTAAAATTCTGTTCCAAATATTTTCCCGGAAGAAGAAAAGTCCCAAGACATAAAAAATTTAAAGTTCACTTCTAAATTTTTCCGTAGAAGATAGGAAAAGATATACTATGATTTTGATTATTTTCCATGAAGATAAAAAGTTTTACTTTAATTCTAAGTTTTCTTAAATCTTAAAATGACATGAAATATGCTTACGGCTCTACCAATCGTACTCTGTGCTTGTTCATAGACACGACGCGGCTTTCCCACTGGTACTCTATGGCAGGTTATCGACACTACCTAGTTTATTGCATGCATTAAATCAGTATTTTTTACGCAGTGGAAGGAAAAACAAACAATTCAGATCTGTAAAAAAGTGAAGATGAATTATTCGACGAAAGTATGTGCACATGATAAAATCATCGTCGTGTTGAATGCTGACAAGGAGAAATACCTGAACTATGAAATGAGTGCAAGTGGTAACACTATTGGAAATGTATGCATGCGTTGTCATGACAGCGATAAGTTAGATTTCTTTAGAGTACCCAAGAATTTCAATCGTGTAAACGGTGGATATGCGAGAGTAACATTACCAGAGAAATTAATACTCAAAGAGAATGCAAACTTAAAAATAATAGTTGATGAAGAGGGACAACTTCTAGCTAATGGTTCTGGTAGCATGTTAGCCGTTGATAGATCTTATCGCTATCTTTCCGGTGTTAGCATTCGAATGAAAGCAAAAGAAAAAAGAAGACATGCATACAGCTGCACCAACATCATAAATCATATCATGTCAATGTGCCAAAACTGCTATCTATGTAAAAATAATGTGACAATAGACAGTGAAATCGCAGACAGAATAAAAAGGACATTAGCAGACAATATCATCAATGAATATAAAGATGAATTGACGGAAAGTGAAGCGCAAGTGTACTAATAATGTATAATAATGTATTTGACATATTTTTATATTAATATTCTACATGTCGTTATTTCATTAAAAATATCTAATGCATTATTTTATTAAGTGTTCATTATTTTTAGAGTATGCTAGAACGTCAAACGTTCAGAATATCTATTAAAAAGGTCAGAGATGTAAGAAAAATAATTTTAGAGATAATGATACTACTAGCAGGCTCAATTTTTCATAGAAGATAGAAAAGTTCAAGTTCTCTTCCGAATTTTACCAAAGAACACAATTCAATTCTAATTTCACCAGAGAAAATAAAAAACTTCCACTTCAGTTTTAAGTTCACCAAGACATAAAAAATTTAAAGTTCACTTCTAAATTTTTCCGTAGAAGATAGGAACTGTTATACTATGATTGTGATTATTTTCCATGAAGATAAAAAGTTTCACTTTAATTCTAAATTTTCTTAAATTCAGTTCCGACTTTTCACATAGAGATGAAAAAATTTAAAGTTCTGTTCCAAATTTTTCATAGAAGATAGGAAAAGTTATACTTTGATAGTGAATATTCAAGTTCTCTTCTGAATTTTACCAAAGAACATAATTCAATTCTAATTTCTCCATAGAAAATAAAAAGCTTCCACTTCAGTTTTAAGTTCACCAAGACATAAAAAATTTTAATTTCAGTTCTAAATTTTTCTGTAGAAGATAGGAAAATTTATACTATGAATGTGATTATTTTCTATGAAGATAAAAAGTTTCACTTTAATTCTAAATTTTCTTAAATTCAGTTCCGACATTTCTCAAAGAGATGAAAAAATTTAAAGTTCCGTTCCAAATATTTTCCCGGAAGAAGAAAAGTTCAAATTCGATTCTGAATTTTCTCAATGAAAATGAAATAAGTTATTGATCAATTCTATTTCCCCAAAATAATATAAAAAGTGTCCACTTCAGTTCAGATTTTTCTCAAAGAGATGAAAAAATTTTAAATACTGTTCCAAATTGTTTATAGAAGATAGAAAAGTTCAAGTTCTCTTCTGAATTTTACCAAAGAACACAATTCAATTTTAATTTCTCCAGAGAAAATAAAAAGCTTCCACTTCAGTTTTAAAATCACCAAGACATAAAAAATTTAAATATCAGTTCTAAATTTTTCCTTAGAAGATAGGAAAAGTTATACTATGATTGTGATTATTATCTATGAAGATAAAAAGTTTCACTGTAATTCTAAATTTTCTTAAATTCAGTTCCGACCTTTTTCAAAGAGATGAAAAAATTTAAAGTTCTCTTCCAAATATTTTCCCGGAAGAAGAAAAGTTCAACTTCGATTCTGAATTTTCTCAATGAAAATGAAATAAGTTATTGATCAATTCTATTTTCCCAAAATAATATAAAAATTTTCCACTTCAGTTCAGATTTTTCTCAAAGAGATGAAAAATTTAAAATACTATTCCAAATTTTTCATAGAAGATAGAAAAGTTCAAGTTCTCTTCTGAATTTTACCAACGAACACACAATTCAATTCTAATTTCTCCAGAGAGAATAAAAAGCTTCCACTTCAGTTTTAAGTTCACCAAGACATAAAAAATTTAAAGTTCTGTTCTAAATTTTTCCGTAGAAGACAGGAAAAGTTATACTATGATTGTGATTATTTTCCATGAACATAGAAAGTTTCACTTTAATTCTACATTTTCTTAAATTCAGTTCCGCATTTCACATAGAGATGAAAAAAATTTAAAGTTCTGTTTCAAATTTTTCATAGAAGATTGGAAAAGTTATACTTTCATCGTGAATATTCAAGTTCTCTTCTGAATTTTACCAAAGAACACAATTCAATTCTAATTTCTCCAGAGAAAATAAAAAGCTTCCACTTCAGTTTTAAGTTCACCATGACATAAGAAATTTAAAGTTCAGTTCTAAATTTTTACATAGAAGATAGGAAAAGCTATACTATGATTGTGATTATTTTCTATGAAGATTAAAAGTTTCACTTCAATTTTAAATTTTCTCAAAGAAGTGAAGAAAAGTTCCACTTCGATTCTGAATTTTCTCAATGAAAATGAAATAAGTTATTAATCATTTCTATTTTCCCAAAATAATATAAAAATTTTCCACTTCAGTTCAGATTTTTCTCAAACAGATGAAAATATTTAAAATACTGTTCCAAATTTTTCATAGATGATAGAAAAGTTCAAGTTCTCTTCAGAATTTTACCAAAGAACATAATTCAATTCTAATTTCTCCAGAGAAAATAAAAAGATTTCACGTCAGTTTTAAGTTCACCAAGACATAAAAAATTTAAAGTTCAGTTCTAAATTTTTCCATAGAAGATAGGAAAAGTTATACTATTATTGTGATTATTTTCCATGAAGATAAAAAGTTTCACTTTAATTCTAAATTTTCTTAAATTCAATTCCGACCTTTCTCAAAGAGATGAAAAAATTTAAAGTTCTGTTCCAAATATTTTCCCGGAAAAAGATATACAAATTTTCCACTTCAGTTCAGATTTTTCTCAAACAGATGAAAAAATTTAAAATACTGTTCCAAATTTTTCATAGAAGATAGAAAAGTTCAAGTTCTCTTCTGAATTTTACCAAAGAACATAATTGAATTCTAATTTCTCCAGAGAAAATAAAAATCTTCCACGTCAGTTTTAAGTTCACCAAGACATAAAAAATTTAAAGTTCAGTTCTAAATTTTTCCATAGAAGATAGGAAAAGTTATACTATGATTGTGATTATTTTTCCATGAAGATAAAAAGTTTCACTTTAATTCTAAATTTTCTTAAATTCAATTCCGACCTTTCTCAAAGAGATGAAAAAATTTAAAGTTCTGTTCCAAATATTTTCCCGGAAAAAGAAAAGTTCAACTTCGATTCTGAATTTTCTCAATGAAAATGAAAAAAGTCATTGATCAATTCTATTTTCCTAAAATTATATAAAATTTTCCACTTCAATTCAGATTTTTCTCAAAGAGATGAAAAATTTAAAGTATTGTTCCAAATTTTTCATAGAAGATAGGAAAAGTTATACTTTGATTGTGAATATTCTTCATGAAGATATGGAGCTCCACTTTAATTCTGAGTTTTCTTGAAGAAGTTCAAAATGTGCAAGTTCTCTTCTGAATTTTCTTAGAGAAGAGAAAAAAAAGTTAGCTCAGTTCTAAAATTTACCAATAAAAAAGAAAAAGATTTCATTCAGTTCCAAATTTCTAAAAGACATAAAAAATTTAAAGATCATTTCTAAATTTTTCCATAGAAGATAGGAATGGCTATACTATGATTGTGATTATTTACCATGAAGATCAAAAGTTTCACTTTATTTCTAATTTTTCTTAAATTCAGTTCATTCATCTAACCACCAAAAACAATAGGTTAGGTTAGGTATAAATAAATATTAATAAATAAATAGAAACATTTCTCCATGTTTAAGTTAGGTTAGGTTAACTTATCACGAGCGCTCATGATAAGCTAACTTAACCTAACTTAAACATGGTAAAACGATTAAATTAGGTTAGGTTAGGCTAGATTAAGTTAGGTTAGGTTAAGTTAGGTTAGGTTAGCCTACGTACGCGCGCGTACGTAGGTTAACCTAACCTAACTTAACCTAACCTAACTTAATCTAGCCTAACCTAACCTAATTTAATCGTTTTACCATGTTTAAGTTAGGTTAAGTTAGCTTATCATGAGCGCTCATGATAAGTTAACCTAACCTAACCTAACTTAAACATGGAGAAATGTTTCTAATTTTTTATTAATATTTATTTATACCTAACCTAACCTAACCTATTGTTTTTGGTTGTTAGATGAATGAAATGAATTTAAGAAAAATTATAAATAAAGTTAAACTTATTATCTTAATGGTAAATAATAACAATCATAGTATAGCCATTAATATATTCTATGGAAAAATTTAGAATTGAACTTTAAATTTTTTATGTCTTTGAGAAATTAGGAACTGAAATGGAAGCTTTTTAATTTTCATTGGTAAATTTCAGAATTGAGCTAAATTTTTTTTCTCTTATCTAAGAAAATTAATAAGAGAACTTGTACATTTTGCACTTCTTCGAGAAAACTCATAATTAAAGTGGAGCTCCATATCTTCATGAAGAATATTCACAATCAAAGTATAACTTTTCCTATCTTCTATGAAAAATTTGGAACAATATTTTAAATTTTGTCATCTTTTTGAGAAAAATCTGAATTGAAGTGGAAAATTTTATATTATTTTGGAAAATTGAATTGATCAATAACTTATTTCATTTTCATTGAGAAAATTCAAAATCGAAGTTGAACTTTTCTTTTTCCGGGAAAATATTTGGAACAGAACTTTAAATTTTTTCATCTCTTTGAGAAAGGTCGGAATTGAATTTAAGAAAATTTAGAATTAAAGTGAAACTTTTTATCTTCATCGGGAAATAATCACAATCATAGTATATCTTTTCCTATCTTCTATGGAAAAATTTGGAACTGAACTTTAAATTTTTTATGTCTTGGTGAACTTAAAACTGACGTGGAAGCTTTTTATTTTCTCTGGAGAAATTAGAATTGAATTATGTTCTTTGGTAAAATTCAGAAGAGAACTTGAACTTTTTTATCTTCTATGAAAAATTTGGAACAGTATTTTAAATTTTTTCATCTGTTTGAGTAAAATCTGAACTGAAGTGGAAAATTTTTATATCTTTTTCCGGGAAAATATTTGGAACAGAACTTTAAATTTTTTCATCTCTTTGAGAAAGGTCGGAATTGAATTTAAGAAAATTTAGAATTAAAGTGAAACTTTTTATCTTCATGAAAAATAATCACAATCATAATATAACTTTTCCTATCTTCTATGGAAAAATTTAGAACGAACTTTAAATTTTTTATGTCTTGGTGAACTTAAAACTGACGTGAAAGCTTTTTATTTTCTCTGGAGAAATTAGAATTGAATTATGTTCTTTGGTAATTTTCAGAAGAGAACTTGAACTTTTCTATCTTCTATGAAAAATTTGGAACAGTATTTTAATTTTTTTCATCTGTTTGAGAAAAATCTGAACTGAAGTGGAAAATTTTTATATTATTTTGGGAAAATAGAAATGATCAATAACTTATTTCATTTTCATTGAGAAAATTCAGAATCAAAGTTGAACTTTTCTTCACTTCTTTGAGAAAATTTAAAATTGAAGTGAAACCTTTTAATCTTCATAGAAAATAATCAGAATCATAGTACAACTTTTCCTATCTTCTATATAAAAATTTTGAACTGAACTTTAAATTTTTCATGTCATGGTGAGCTTAAAACTGAAGTGGAAGCTTTTTATTTTATCTGAAGAAATTAGAATTGAAATGTGTTCTTTGGTAAAATTCAGAATAGAACTTGAATATTCACGATGAAAGTATAACTTTTCCAATCTTCTACGAAAAATTTGGAACAGAACTTTAAATTTTTTTCATCTCTATGTGAAAAGTCGGAACTGAATTTAAGAAAATTTAGAATTAAAGTGAAACTTTCTATCTTCATGGAAAATAATCACAATCATAGTATAACTTTTCCTATCTTCTACGGACAAATTTAGAACAGAACTTTAAATTTTTTATGTCTTGGTGAACTTAAAACTGAAGTGGAAGCTTTTTATTTTCTCTGGAGAAATTAGAATTGAATTGTGTTCGTTGGTAAAATTCAGATAAGAACTTGAACTTTTCTATCTTCTATGACAAATTAGGAATAGTATTTTAAATTTTTCATCTCTTTGAGAAAAATCTGAACTGAAGAGGAAAATTTTTATATTATTTTGGGAAAATAGAATTGACCAATAACTTATTTCATTTTCATTAATAAAATTCAGAATCGAAGTTGAACTTTTCTTCTTCCGAGAAAATATTTGGAACAGAACTTTAAATTTTTTCATCTCTTTGAGAAAGGTCGGAACTGAATTTAAGAAAATTTAGAATTAAAGTGAAACTTTTTATCTTCATAGAAAATAATCACAATAATAGTATAACTTTTCCTATCTTCTACGGAAAAATTTAGAACTGAACTTTAAATTTTTTATGTCTTGGTGAACTTGAAACTGAAGTGGAAGATTCTTATTTTCTATGGAGAAATTAGAATTGAATTAAGTTCTTTGGTAAAATTCAGAAGAGAACTTGAATATTCGCGATCAAAGTATAACTTTTCCTATCTTCTATTGAAAATTTGGAACAGAAGTTTAAATTTTTTCATCTCTATGTGAAAAGTCGGAACTGAATTTAAGAAAATTTAGAATTAAAGTGAAACTTTTTATCTTCATGGAAAATAATCACAATCATAGTATAACTTTTCATATCTTCTACGGAAAAATTTAGAAGTGAACTTTATATTTCTTATGTCTTGGGCCCTTTCTTCTTCAGGGAAAATATTTGGAACAGAACTTTAAATTTGACTCTTTGAGAAAGGTCGGAATTGAATTTAAGAAAATTTAGAATTAAAGTGAAACTTTATATCTTCATGGAAAATAATCACAATCATAGTAAAACTTTTCTTATCTTCTACGGAAAAATTTGGAAGTGAACTTTAAATTTTTTATGTCTTGGTGAACTTAAAACTGAAGCGGAAGCTTTTTATTTTCTCTGGTGAAATTAGAATTGAATTGTGTTCTTTGGTAAAATTCAGTAGAGAACTTGAACTTTTCTATCTTCTATGAAAAATTGAGCCTGCTAGTAGTATTATTATCTCTAAAACTCTTTTTCTTACATCTCTGACCTTTTTAACAGATATTCTGAACGTTTGACGTTCTAGCATACTCTAAAAATAATGAACACTTAACAAAGTAATGCATAAGATATTTTTAATGAAATAACGACATGTAGAATATTAATATAAAAATACGTTAAATACATTATTATACATTATTAGTACACTTGCGCTTCACTTTCCGTCAATTCATCTTTATATTCATTGATGATATTGTCTGCTAATGTCCTTTTTATTCTGCCTGCGATTTCACTGTCTATTGTCATATTATTTTTACATAGATAGCAGTTTTGGCCCATTAACATGATATGATTTATGATGTTGGTGCAGCTGTATGCATGTCTTCTTTTTCCTTTTGCTTTCATTCGAATGCTAACACCGGAAAGATAGCGATAAGATCTATCAACAGCTACTATGCTACCAGAACCATTAGCTAGAAGTTGTCCCTCTTCATCAACTATTATTTTTAAGTTTGCATTCTCTTTGAGTACTAATTTGTCTGGTAATGTTACTCTCACATATCCACCGTTTACACGATTGAAATTCTTGGGTACTCTAAAGAAATCTAACTTCTCGCTGTCATGACAACGCATGCATACATTTCCAATAATGTTACCACTTGCACTCGTCTCATAGTTCAGGTATTTCTCCTTGTCAGCATTCAACACGACGATGATTTTATCATGTGCACATACTTTCGTCGAATAATTCATCTTCACTTTTTTACAGATATGAATTGTGTGTTTATCCTTCCACTGCGTAAAAAATACTGATTTTATGCATTCAATAAACTAGGTAGTGTCGATAACCTGCCATAGAGTACCAGTGGGAAAGCCGCGTCGTGTCTATGAACAAGCACAGAGTACGATTGGTAGAGCCGTAAGCATATTTCATGTCATTTTAAGATTTAAGAAAATTTAGAATTAAAGTGAAACTTTTTATCTTCATGGAAAATAATCACAATCATAGTATAACTTTTCCTATCTTCTACGGAAAAATTTAGAAGTGAACTTTAAATTTTTTATGTCTTGGGACTTTTCTTCTTCCGGGAAAATATTTGGAACAGAAATTTAAATTTTTTCATCTCCTTGAGAAAAGTCGGAACTTAATTTAAGAAAATTTAGAATTAAAGTGAAACTTTCTTTCTTCATGGAAAATAATCACAATCATAGTATAACTTTTCCTATCTTCTATGGAAAAACTTAGAACTGAACTTTAAATTTCTTATGTCTTGGTGAACTTAAAACTGACGTGGAAGCTTTTTATTTTCTCAGGAGAAATTAGAATTGAATTATGATCTTTGGTAAAATTCAGAAGAGAACTTGAACTTTTCTATCTTCTATGAAAAATTTGGAACAGTATTTTAAATTTTTTCATCTGTTTGAGAAAAATCTGAACTGAAGTGGAAAATTTTAATATTATTTTGGGAAAATAGAATTGATCAATAACTTATTTAATTTTCATTGAGAAAATTCAGAATCGAAGTTGAACTTTTCTTCTTCCGGGAAAATATTTGGAACGGAACTTTAAATTTGACTCTTTGAGAAAGGTCGGAATTGAATTTAAGAAAATTTAGAATTAAAGTGAAACTTTTGATCTTCGTGGAAAATAATCACAATAATAGTATAACTTTTCCTATCTTCTACGGAAAAATTTAGAAGTGAACTTTCAATTTTTTATGTCTTGGTGAACTTAAAACTGAAGTGGAAGCTTTTTATTTTCTCTGGTGAAATTAGAAATGAATTGTGGTCTTTGGTGAAATTCAGAAGAGATCTAAAACTTTTCTATCTTCTATGAAAAATTGAGCCTGCTAGTAGTATCTGTATCTCTAAAAATTCTTTTTCTTACATTTTTGACGTTTTCAATAGATATTCTGAATGGTTCACGTTCTATCATACCCTAAAAATAATGAACACTTAACAAACAAATGCATAAGATATTTTTAATGAAATAACGACATGTAGAATATTAATATAAAAATACGTTAAATACATTATTATACATTATTAGTACACTTGCGCTTCACTTTCCGTTCATTCATCTTTATATTCATTGATGATATTGTCTGCTAATGTCCTTTTTATTCTGCCTGCGATTTCACTGTCTATTGTCACATTATTTTTACATAGATAGCAGTTTTGGCATCTTGACAAGATATGATTAATGACATTATTGCAGGAATATGCTTGTCTTCTTCTTGTTCTCTCTAAAATGCTAATACCGGAAAGATGATGATAGGATGTATCAACAGGTAATGTGTTACCAGCAACAGTAGCAAGGAGTTGTCCCCGATCATCGACAATTATTTTTAAATTTGCCTTCTCTTTGAGCACTAATTTCTCTGGTAATGTTACTCTCGCATATCCACCGTTTACACGATTGAAATTCTTGGGTACTCCAAGGAAATCTAACTTCTCGCTGTCATGACAACGCATGCAAACATTTCCAATAGTGTTACCACTTGCACTCGTTTCATAGTTCAGGTATTTCTACTTGTTAGCATTCAACACGACGATGATTTTTTCATGTGCACATACTTTCGTCGAATAATTCATCTTCACTTTTTTACAGATATGAATTGTGTGTTTATCCTTCCACTGCGTAAAAAATACTGATTTAATGCATGCAATAAACTAGGTAGTGTCGATAACCTGCCATAGAGTATCAGCGGGAAAGTCGCGTCGTGTCTATGAACAAGCACAGAGTACGATTGGTAGAGCCGTAAGCATATTTCATGTCATTTTAAGATTTAAGAAAATTTAGAATTAAAGTGAAACTTTTTATCTTCATGGAAAATAATCACAATCATAGTGTAACTTTTTTTATCTTCTACAGAAAAATTTAGAAGTTAACTTTAAATTTTTTATGTCTTGGGACTTTTCTTCTTCCGGGAAAATATTTGGAACAGAACTTTAAATTTTTTCATCTCTTTGAGAAAAGTCGGAACTGAATTTAAGAAAATTTAGAATTAAAGTGAAGCTTTTTATCTTCATGGAAAATAATCACAATCATAGTATAACTTTTCCTATCTTCTATGGAAAAACTTAGAACTGAACTTTAAATTTCTTATGTCTTGGTGAACTTAAAACTGACGTGGAAGCTTTTTATTTTCTCAGGAGAAATTAGAATTGAATTATGTTCTTAGATAAAATTCAGAAGAGAACTTGAACTTTTCTATCTTCTATGAAAAATTTGGAACAGTATTTTAAATTTTTTCATCTGTTTGAGAAAAATCTGAACTGAATAGGAAAATTTTATATTATTTTGGGAAAATAGAATTGATCAATAACTTATTTAATTTCATTGAGAAAATTCAGAATCGAAGTTGAACTATTCTTCTTCCGGGAAAATATTTGGAACAGAACTTTAAATTTGACTCTTTGAGAAAGGTCAGAATTGAATTTAAGAAAATTTAGAATTAAAGTGAAACTTTTGATCTTCGTGGAAAATAATCACAATCATAGTATAACTTTTCCTATCTTCTACGGAAAAATTTAGAAGTGAACTTTAAATTTTTGTATGTCTTGGTGAACTTAAAACTGAAGTGGAAGCTTTTTATTTTCTCTGGTGAAATTAGAAATGAATTGTGTTCTTTGGTAAAATTCAGAAGAGATCTTGAACTTTTCTATCTTCTATGAAAAATTGAGCCTGCTAGTAGTATCTTTATCTCTAAAAATTCTTTTTCTTACATCTCTGACCTTTTTAATAGATATTCTGAACGTTTGACATTCTAGCATACCCTAAAAATAATGAACACTTAACAAACAAATGCATAAGATATTTTTAATGAAATAACGACATGTAGAATATTAATATAAAAATACGTTAAATACATTATTATACATTATTAGTACACTTGCGCTTCACTTTCCGTCAATTCATCTTTATATTCATTGATGATATTGTCTGCTAATGTCCTTTTTATTCAGCCTGCGATTTCACTGTCTATTGTCACATATTTTTACATAGATAACAGTTTTGGCATGTTGACAAGATATGATTAATGACATTATTGCAGGAGTATACTTGTCTTCTTCTTGTTCTCTTTAAAATGCTAATACCGGAAACATGATGATAGGATGTATCAACAGGTAATGTGTTACCAGCAACAGTAGCAAGGAGTTGTCCCCAATCATCTACGATTATTTTTATGTTTGCATTCTCTTTGAGAACTAGTTCCTCTGGTAATGTTACCTTCGGATATCCACCGTTTACACGATTGAAATTCTTGGGTACTCCACAGAAATCTAACTTCTCGCTGCCATGACAACGCATGCAAACATTTCCAATAGTGTTACCACTTGCACTCGTTTCATAGTTCAGGTACTTCTCCTTGTCAGCATTCAACACGACGATGATTTTTTCATGTGCACATACTTTCGTCGAATAATTCATCTTCACTTTTTTACAGATATGAATTGTGTGTTTATCCTACCACTGCGTAAAAAATACAGATTTAATGCACGCAATAAAGTAGGTAGTGTCGATAACCTGCCATAGAGTACCAGTGGGAAAGCCGTTTCGTGTCTATGAACAAGCACAGAGTACGATTGGTAGAGCCGTAAACATATTTCATGTCATTTTAAGATATGTAAAAAAGTTAAAAAAATACCATGTTAAAAAAATTCAAAAATTATTTTTAAAAAATGGGGGGAAGGGGTCCCGGTGGTCTTTGGGGGCTCGAGGGGTATTAGGGGGACTGGGGGCCTTTGGGGTTGGGGTAAGGGACCTCACGACACAGTTCAAATGGAACTTGTGTATTATAACGACCACAGAGTTTCACCCTCAAAACTTCTTCTAAAAAATTTTTTAAAATCATCTTTTAAAATGTGTCTAACCGTTTAGCCGAAATAATTTCCTAAAATGTCTAAAACGGTTTCGCCCATTTCAACTTATAAAATGGGTTTAGAATGGAGATTAAGAAAATAACTTGTTCTGAAAAGTAATAATAAAGCCTTAAAAAAAGTATTAAAAAATGGGGGCTAAGGGGCCTTTGGGACGGGGGGGGGGCCTTTGGGAGCTCGGGAGACCTTTGGGGACCGGGGGCTTCCTTCGGGGTTGGGGTAGGGGGATCGAAGCCCTTTGGGGTTGTGGTAGGGACCTCACGACACTGTTCAAATGGAACTTGTGTATTATAACGACCGCAGTTTCACCCTCAAATCCTCTTCTAAAACATCTTCTAAAATCATCTTTTAAAATGTCTCTAACTGTTTCGCCGAAATAATTCCCTAAAATGTCTAAAACACTGTCGCCCAAATAACCCTTAAACGTAATTTCTGCGTGTTCCTTTTTTTCGACATCCCTGCGCTGTCACATTTGAAATTACTTGGAAACTCTTTCCCGCGTTAATCTCTTCATCTCTAAGATCAAAACATAAGAACTCCAAAGACATTAATAAACTTCTTACCGGAGACAATTCTCCTTGGAAATACATAAAGGACATTAATAAACTTTGCCCGGAGACATTTCTCGGAAACATGTTCTCCCTAGGGAGGCTATGCCCATATTTGGTGTGGGGTCGGGACTGACAGCACACGTGTTCTCCCTAGGGACTCTATGCCCATATTTGGACTCCCCCTTGTATCAATAGGGGCCTTTCTACTCTCAGCAGTATCCCAAGAACAACTGAGGGTATTATGTTCAAACTTTCGGGGCTACTTCTGCTCTCAAAATTTAACCAAATTAAAATAGCGTAAGTGTATCCAACCTATCAAAGAAAGTAAACAGATTTTTGTTTGCGAATGGTATCAAGTTTTCGATTTCAGGTCAACTAGGAGGTTACATCAAGACTTGACTAATTGTAGACGGAAAAAAGCCAAGACAGATAGTCCAAGTAATTGAGAGGCAAATGTTTAAATGGCTAGGGCACGGGTAAATGGCGGGAGTATGCATGACTCTCTTATTGGACACATATTTGTTTGCTAGTTTTTGGAAAGGCATGCCTGCCTAGAGTCTCAGGCATGTTGACCAAGAATTTAAAACTGACATAAGACCGTTAAATTGCCTTCAATGAGAGGTAAACAAGGCACGCCCGCCTATGGTCTTAAGAAGGTTTTATTAACCTTCTTAAATTAAACACCACTATTTGTGTCCAGATTTTTAAAAAGGTGTATGTTGTTAAAAATTGCTGAAAAATTTCCTCCTGCATACAAATAGTAGGCCAAACTATAAAGTCTTAAAAAAAGAAAAGATTTAAAGTATTATTTTGTTTCTCCCTGAAAAGACTATGTCAATATAAAACGAACAGAAATTAATTAAAAAAACTTTTTCCACAAAATAAGTTTTTCAAAGAAAAGTAAAGAACTCCATTAAACAAAAAATGAGCAAAAATAAAATCAAATAATCTACCAAGCGTGAAACTGCCACAAATCAGCATCGATAAATAAATGAAACCCAAAATGAACAGAAATTACAATAAATAAGCGAGTCAAACTCAAAACAAGCAGAAATTAACATAAGTTGGGCTCAAAACCCCCAGGCCTTCCCAAGGCCAGAATATAACTTGCACTTTACGGAAACAAATTTAAATGTTTTTACTTTTATAACTTTAATAAATCAAATAATATTAACATATTGATTACTAAATATTAGTATATGTATGTTAAACTGACAATGCACATTCGTTTGTATTTTTTTCAGTAAAGTGCAAATTATATTCTCGCCTTGGGAAGGCACAGGGGTTTTGAGCCCAAGTCATTTCAATTTCTGCTCCTTTTGAGTTTTACTCGGTTATTTATTGTCATTTCTGTTCGTTTTGGGTTTCATTTTTGCTCATTTTTAGTTTAAGTAAAACTTGTTTTGTGGAAAAAGCTTTTTTTTAATTAATAAAAACCAAAAGCCTACTGCGTCATTGGCGCTTAGCTGAAAACGAATTATATTACAAATATTTTCTTGTCCAGTTCTTAACAGCATTGAAAATAAAAATAAAATTACAGTGAAACAAATTCTTTAACTGATGGATCTTTCAAAAATTAAAATAATTATATATCAAATATTCGATTTGATGTTGTTTATACTTTCCAAGACTGTTCAAGACGCATATAGTTTTCAGTGAAGTTCTAATGAGTAATATGAGCATAATTACTTCAAGCACAGCCCTATCAAAATTCCAAGCAAATCCCTATCCCTTTTCCCAGAGGATTCAAGCACAGCCCTGTTTATAGGCAAGATTCTACCGGAGCCCTCTGACTTCATGGCAACCATAGGGAAAATAGAATTGGATTTCAAGCGCACAGACAGGGAAAATAACATTGAGTTTAAACACAGCCCTCTGACGTCAGGCGACACACTCTTTCTAGGTGACATTCCCGCTCTTGAAAAGAGTTCAAAGGCTAGGTGACACATCCTTTTCCCTGTTTCTAGGCAAAATCGCATCTAGACACGTTCCCAGGTGGTTGAAACTATTGATCGAGGATTAGTTTCCTTCTGGAAGTGGGACAGTCAACATGGATGGTTATACATTATTTAATATTAAAAGTGTTGATCAAACAGGACCTAGAGTGCCTAATGTGGCGGTAGAAATTACAAGGGGTTCTCGACTAGCCCTAGAATGGGAGAAGATGTATAATGAATATGTTATAACATTAAGCAAATTCAAGTCGGAAGAACAATTATGCTTCGCAGTTAAGGTGAATATAGCGCATATACAGAGACTACAAGATGGATTAAATGCTCTGGCGAAATACATCGAAGAGAACAATTTATAGAAAACAGTCTGTATTTGTAGTGAGAGTGATGATTTGAGAAACAGAAAATCATGCGTAATCTAGTAAAATTGGAAAAGTGGTTAGTTTTAGATGATGACTTTCTGGAATTATCTCTTCAAAGAAAACTTCTGGAGAAATGCTTAATGATATAATGGGAACCAATTCCCCTTCTTTCGACTATCGTCGTCGTGGTCCCAATGCTTTTACTCAATTTATAGATATATTGATTGAGACAAGACAAAATGATATTGTGGTTTTGCTCTTATCTACTGCATAGATGACCATTTTGTATCGCTCCTAGGAGACCTTGTTTGAAAGTCAGTTTGTTTTTCGAAGTGGACAATTCAACATAAAAAAATGTTTTACACATGCCCATTAGGCTTGTATACTTTGGGCAGCTGGTCATCCTGTGAGAATTGTACTTTTGCTGATGACTATAATGAAAAGTATGAATTATACAATCCGTGCATAGAGGATATGCTGTGCAAATTAAAGACTGTAATTTTGGTCTTGAAGAGATTTGTGACTCCCATAATAGAGGATTCTTATGTTACAATTGTAATTATGATAAATGTGATCAATGATAAAATACTTACCGAGGCATGATTGCAAAAAACCCTAAATGTGTGTTTATTGTATTTTTAAGAGACTGGTATCATTGCGGTTTTAAGTTATTATCGGAAGAGAAACCAGGTCTACACATTAATTTATTGAATAATAACAGAGCCTTGTTTTGATGAAATCACTTCAAAGATACTGGATACTTTTTAATTATGAACCTACAGACTTTTATTTGACTGTTACATAAAGTGATTCTTCATATGAGAATTTTGTATTTGACATTGCCTCAAATAGGCAAGTTGAAACAGGTGAATTTTATCATATGAATTAGAGTAGTATTATTGACTTTGCAAAGAGATTTAATAAAAATGAAGTTACCCTATATTGTAGAAAATATAACTCTGTTTGTGTGTATGTGTGTGTGTGTGTGTGTGTGTGTGTGACACATACACACACATACAAAAAAACACATAAACATACACACACACACACACACACACACACACACACACAAAAACACACACACACACAAACACACACACACACAAAAAAAAACAATATCAAGCACTAACACCCACAAAAAACAACACCCAAGCACCCAAACACACAAAAACAAACACACAAACACACACACACAAACATAAAAACACACACACACACACACACACACACACACACACACACACACACACACACACACACACACACACACACACACACACACACACACACACACACACACACACACACACACACACACACACACACACACACACACACAAATACACACACACACACACACACACACACACACACACACACACACACACACACACACAAAAACACACAAAAACAAACAAACAAACACAAACACACAAACTCAAAAACACACACACAAACAAAAACACACACACAAACACACAGTCACCCACACAATCACACACACACACACACACACACACACACACACACACACACACACACACACACACACAAAAACACACACATATTGACACATACACACACATACACACACATACACCCACATACACACATATACACACGCATACACACAAGTACACACACATACATACACATACACATACACACACATATGCACACTTCACTACAAAACCATCTGATGAGATCACGACTATGTCAAAAAACACGAAAATACTTCTACTAGTAACAACTCACTGGACATTTACTACTTTTCGTTTAAACTAATGCAGTTTGTCTCGCTCTTCTTATCAGATTCAAACGCTTAATATCTCAAGCATATGCGAGTCAAATTTCACCTTAAAGCCCCAACGTATCTGATGAAGTAATTTAAGTCTTAGGATCAATTTCATAGGAACACTCGATACCCATAAAATGTCTGATTCAAATTATTAAACCTATGGAAATTCTTGATTATGTAATTCAGTCACTTTTACAGAAACTGTAAATTTTTGTTACCAAATTCTGGTCTAGATTTACCTTTTATTAGGGAAGCTGTAATAATAAATGAAAAGTTATACTATTAAAATCAATTTGCTAGTAACAACTCATTGCACTACAAAACCATCTGATGTAGTCACGGCTATGTTTAATCAAGAAAATATCTGAATGCATTTAAGGTATAGTATGAATGGCTTGCAAAAAAAAAAACGAAAATACTACTACTAGTAACAACTCACTGCACTACAAAACCATCTGATGTAGTCACGGCTATGTTTGATCAAGAAAATATCTGAATGCATTTAAGGCATAGTATGAATGGTAGTATTTTCATGTTTTTTTTTTGCAAGCCATTCATACTATACCTTAAATACATTCAGATATTTTCTTGATTAAACATAGCCGTGATTCAGATATTATATAATCAAGAATTTCCATAGGTTTAATAATTTGAATCAGACATTTTAAGGGTATCGAGTGTTCCTATGAAATTGATCCTAAGACTTAAATTACTTCATCAGATACGTTGGGGCTTTAAGGTGAAATTTGACTCGCATTTGCTTGAGATATTAAGCGTTTGAATCTGATAAGAAGAGCGAGACAAACTGCATTAGTTTAAACGAAAAGTAGTAAATGCAATTTAATTTTGATTTTATAGTTCAGTCATTTTTATAGAAACTGCAATAGTTTAAACGAAATAATTTCAAATTTTTTATTGAAGCTGCATTAGTTTAAATAAAAAGTAGTAAATGCAATTTAATTTTGATTTTGTAATTCAGTCATTTTTATAGAAACTGCACATTTTTTGTTACCAAATTCTGGTCTAGATTTACCTTGTGCCCTTTTCAAGTGACCGAAGAAATTGGAGGGAAACTAGGCCCCCTCCCACGCTCATGTTTTCCCAAAGCCACCTGATCAAAATTTTGAGATAGTCATTTTGTTCAACATGCTCGAAAAATTTAATAACTATGTCTTTGAGGATGGCTTAATCTCCCACAGTCCTCGGGAGAAGGGCTGCAGGTTATGAGCTTTGTCCAATGTTTACATATAGTATTGGTTATTGGGAAGTATACAGACGTTTTCAGGGAGATTTTTTTTTGTGTGGAGGGGGGGGGGGAGGGTCGGGGGAGGGGTTACGTGGAAGGATCTCTCCATGGAGGAATTTTTCATTTGGGAAGATAATTTTTCGATCAGAAATTAAATTAAAAAAAACAAGTTTTTCCAACTGAAAGTAAGGAGTAACATTAAAACCTAGAGCGAACAAAAATTATTACGCATATGACGGGATTCGCCCCCGCGTCAATACCTCACACTTTACGCTAAAGTTTTTTTTTAGTACTTTCAAATTTATTCTAATTAAACGGCCTTTGTGATTCATTCTTAAAGAATTAGAACAAAATTCGAACTGTAACGTAAAGAGCGAGGTATTAACGAGGGGGCGAACCCCTTATATACGTAATAATTTCTGTTCGTTTTAAGTTTTAATGTTACTCCTTACTTTTAGTTGAAAAACTTATGTTTTTTATTTAATATCTAACAAAAAACATTCGGATTAGTCTGAAGTTGGTTGTGAGAGAGTTAGGACTATGTTTGAAGCTAGCTTCAGCTGAAGCTTAGGATAGTAGCGGACATCCTACTGTAGGTCTCATTTGAATGACAATTAAAAGTTCTAGTGCCCTGTTTAAGTGACCAAAAAACTGAAGGGGCAACTATGCTCCATTCCATGCTCAAATTCCCCAAAGTTACACAATCCAAATTTTTAGAAAGCCATTTTGTTCAGCATAGTCAAAATATCTAATAACTATGTCATTTAGGATGACTTAATCCCCCACAGTCTCCAGGGGGATGGACTGCAATTCTGGTCTTTGGAAGGCATATGGAGTTTCACGCCCCCAACTTATTGACTTTTTGGGGGGGGTGTTTCCCCCTTTTTCGAAAATCAAGCTCCCGGTTTTCAAAATCCCTTTTTTCTTCTGAGGCTTGGAGCATTTGGTGGGTAGATATTAAACGTAATGATAAACAAAAAATTAGCAAAAATAACATAAAATAATATACCAATCATGAAACTGCCACAAATCAGCATCGATAAATAAATGAAACCCAAAATGAAAAGAAATTACAATAATTAACCGAGTCAAACTCATTTTGTTCTGGTCTTGGGAAGGCATAGGTGTTTCGCGCCCAACTTATGTTAATTTCTGCTCGTTTTGAGTTTGACTCGGTTAATTATTATCATCTATCTTGCGTGGCTTACAGCTGTTAGAACATTACCAATTCTACTTTAGATACTTTTGGCTATCTTGGAAAGGGGTTAGGTTTTTAAAATGTCTCTAACTGTTTCACCGAAATAATTCCCTAAAATAATAATTTGTTCTGAAAAGATATAATAAAGCCTTTAAAAGTATTATAATGGGGGACTCAGGAGGCACCGGGGCACCGGGGGTCCTTTGGGGGTCCAGAAAACGTTTGCTGTCCGGGGGCTTCCTTCGGGGTTGGGTTTGGGGGGATCGGAGCCCTTTGGGGTTGTGGTAAGGGACCTCACAACACACTTAAAATGTCACTAACTGTTTCACCGAAAAAATTACCTAAAATAAGAATTTGTTCTGAAAAGATATAATAAAGACTTTAAAAGAATTATATTGGGGGACTCCGGTGGCACGGGGGCGCCGGGGGTCGTTTGGGGGTCCAGAGAACATTTGCTGTCCGGGGGCTTCCTTGGGGTTTGGGGTGGGGGGATCGGAGCCCTTTGGGGTTGTGGTGAGGGACCTCACAACACCGTTCAAATGGAACTTGTGTATTATAACGACCACAGAGTTTCACCCTCAAGTCCTTTTCTAAAATCATCTCTTAAAATGTTTGTAACTGTTTCACCGAAATAATTGCCTAAAATAATAATTTGTTCTGAAAAGATATAATAAAGCCTTAAAAAGTATTATAATGGGGGACTCAGGAGGCCTCGGTGCGCCAGGGGTCCTTTGGGGGTCCAGATAACCTTTGCTGTCCGGGGGCTTCCTTCGGGGTTGGGGTGGGGGGTGGGGGGTCGGAGCTCTTTGAGGTTGTGGTAAGGTACCTCACAACACTGTTCAAATGGAACTTGTGTATTATAACGACCACAGAGTTTCACCCTAAAGTCCTTTTCTAAAATCATCTCTTAAAATGTCTCTAACTGTTTCACCGAAATAATTGCCTAAAATAATAATTTGTTCTGAAAAGATATAATAAAGCCTTAAAAAGTATTATAATGGGGGACTCAGGAGGCATCGGGGCGCCGGGGGTCCTTTGGGGGTCCAGAGAACCTTTGCTGTCCGGAGGCTTCCTTCGGGGTTGGGGTGGGGGGATCGGAGCCCGTTGGGGTTGTGGTAAGGGACCTCACAACCCTCTTAAAATGTCTCTAACTGTTTCACCGAAATAATTCCCTAAAATAATAATTTGTTCTGAAAAGATATAATAAAGCCTTAAAAAGTATTATAATGGGGGACTCAGGAGGCATCGGGGGCGCCGGGGGTCCTTTGGGGGTCCAGAGAAACTTTGCTGTCCGGGGGCTTCCTTCGGGGTTGGGTTGGGGGGATCGGAGCCCTTTGGGGTTGTGGTAAGGGACATCACAACACCGTTAAAATGTCTCTAACTATTTCACCGAAATAATTCCCTAAAATAATAATTTGTTCTGAAAAGATATAATAAAGCCTTAGAAAGTATTATAATGGAGGCTCAGGAGTCTTTGGGGCGCCGGGTGGTCACACAAAATCAGAAAAAATGTTCAATGTTCCTTTAGTAGCTATGCAATTAGATTAAAAATGAATATATTTATGCAGAGTTTCAGTTAGCTATGGCTAAGTTTGCTAAAAGACCAGTTATTTTCTTGCGAAAACACACAAAATCAGAAAAAATAACTGAACCCCCCATGTAACTGAACCCCTGTATAACCGAAACCCCGTCCAACTGAACCCCCCATGTAACTGAACCCCTGTATAACCGAAACCCTGTACAACTGAACCTCCGTGCTACTCGACCCCATTTAACTAATCCCCGTGTAACTGAATCTGCATGTAACTGAACCCTCGTGCAACTCAACTCCCTCAAAACACTTTTCAGCCATTTCTTGTTAATTTTTTTTATTTCTAAACTATTTAAAATTTACAACACTTTGCAAATCATTACTTGTGTATTATACACTACACATTCATTCCATCTCCTCTAAAAAAATTTTCGCTTATTTCTTGTTAAAATTATACAATTGCTAGTTACCCCTTTTTTTTCTCCACCTTTAAATGCTCCTTTATTACCTACGCAATTAAATCACCCAGTTAACACTAATATGTAAATTGAGTAAGCCTCTCGCAATAACGACGGTTTTTTTTTTAAATTGAGTACATTCTAGCTTGGCAAGTTTTTTTTTTTTTTTTTTTTTTAGAAAACCGACCAATCAAGTTATTATATTGGACTAACCACCAACTTTCTCTAATCGACTGACACACAAAAAATCGATTTCATAATAAAAAACATGTCTGCCAAGCCATGTAGAGTTGATTGTAATAGGCAAATGACCCCTGGTAACCCAATTACTTGAAAATATACACACATATCCATGCCTCAGGCTTGTGAAAGTGCATGTATATTTTCAAGTAATTGGGGCCTTACTACTTGTATATCAAAGTTAAAAACCTTAGTTTTGTCGCCCCCCCCCCTGCGAATATAAAAGAAACTTTTTCGAAAGAAAGGAATAGAATTAAATCATAGACAATAGTCGTTTTCCCGCGAGTCATTTCAAGATGTACCTAAAAATGTGCACTCTAAAGGGCTGTTAGCACCCCCTCCCCCACTTTTACATAATTTCTAAGTCCTAAAATATCTCTATTAGGCATTAATTTTGCCATGAAAGTTCAGCTTAGAATTTTCTAAATCCGACATTCTCCCGTAAAGTTTATTAATTGACATCAACCTTCTTCCGAGTGTCACTGTTTACCAGACACCTTTTCTGATGGTTCTTCCTAAACTGACACCCTATTTTTGTTAATTTAGACCAAGCGTGCACGATAGATTTGATGAATTCTAAGGTTTAAACAGGCGTCTCTACACACGAGTGGAAGATTGCAGAAAAACGAAAGTTATTAGCGAAAAGAATAATTTCTTTTTCGAATGAATTAAATGGTAATGAATGGTGGGGGAGGGGTTACACTCTGGAAAAAGAGTATATTTGAAACAAATAAAAGTATAAAGATTTTTTTTTTTGGGGGGGGGGGGGGGTAACCATAGAGAGATAGGCACTTACATGATTGTAGGTATTATCCATTGGTTCAGATACTTGTGTACTTGTCTCTTGTTAAAAGAAACTGATGAGGAAATGGCTTTAACATACCAATATATAGCATACTTTGATAGCGGAAAGTTGTCTTTGGCTTTTAATAGAAATGCTTTGCAGGGGTTTCAGCCACCTGGGAATTTTGTCTAGACATGATTTTGCATAGACACAACACAGGGGATTCTGACACCTGGGAATTTTGTCTAGAAAAGCATTGCAGGAGAGTTTTGCTAGCTGAGAGTATGTCTGGAAAAGCATCGCGAGGGTTTCAACCACCTGGGAACGTGTCTAACCATGATTTTGCCTAGAAACAGGGAAAATGGGGTGCCAAGGGACCTTTGAACTCTTGCCATGGGGAGGAATCTCACCTAGAAACAGGTGTGTCGCGTGACGTCAGAGGGCTGCGTTTAAAACTCGATGTTATTGTCCCTATATGTGCGTTTGAAATCCAATGCTATTTTCCCTATCGTTGCCGTGACGTCAGAGGGCTCCGGTAGAATCTTGCCTAGAAACAGGGCTGCGCTTGAATCCTATGGGAAAAGGGATAGGGCTGTGCTTGGAATTTTGATAGGGCTGTGCTTCGTGTAATTATGCTCATACTACTTCAATGAAGCAGTAGGTCTTAGACTTTTACAGTGAGAGAAGGAGGTGATACCCAAACTCTTGTTCGTAGTGCATTTTGTTCGTTTCAAGCTTGATTTGCATATTCAATTTAAGTGTCACTAATATTTACTTATTAAGCTACATTAATATCTATTGTATGTTTGTTTGCATTGATTGTTTATTTAATTTCTGTTCGTTTTAAGTTTCATTTATACTTCAATAGGAAAATATTTTTTTTCGTTTTAAGCTTGATTTTCATATTCGATCTGCGTGCGTGTCTGTTTGTGTGTGTGTGTGTGTGTTTGTGTGTGTTTGTGCGTGTGTGTGTGTATGTGTGTGTATGTGTGTATATATGTTTGTATGTGTGTGTATGTGTGCATATGTGTGTGTATGTGTATGTGTATGTATGTGTGTGTAGTTGTGTGTATGAGTGTGTATATGTGTGTATGTGTGTGTTTGTGTGTGTTTGTGTGTGTATGTGTCAATATGTGTGTGTATTTGTGTGTTTGTGTGTGTGTTTGTGTGTGTGTTTGTGTGTGTTTGTGTGTGTGTATGATTGTGTGTGTGATTGTGTTTGTATGTGTGTGTGTGTGTTTGTGTGTGTGTTTGTGTGTGTGTGTGTGTGTGTGTGTGTGTGTGTGTGTGTGTGTGTGTGTGTGTGTGTGTGTGTGTGTGTGTGTGTGTGTGTGTGTGTGTGTGTGTGTGTGTGTGTGTGTGTGTGTGTGTGTGTGTGTGTGTGTGTGTGTGTGTGTGTGTGTGTGTGTGTGTGTGTGTGTGTGTGTGTGTGTGTGTGTGTGTGTGTGTGTGTGTGTGTGTGTGTGTGTGTGTGTGTGTGTGTGTGTGTGTGTGTGTGTGTGTGTGTGTGTGTGTGTGTGTGTGTGTGTGTGTGTGTGTGTGTATGTGACACACACACACACATACACAAACAAACATACACACAAACACAAAAACACACAAACAAACACACAAACACACAAACACACACAAACATACACACACACACACAAACACACAAACACACACACACAAACACACACACACACACACACACAAACAGACAGACACACAGACACACACACACACACACACAAAAACACACACAAATTGACACATACACACAAATACACACACAAACACACAGACACCCACACACACACACATACACAAACACACACATATACACACACATACACACGCATACACACACATACACACACATATACACACATACAAACACATAAACACACAAATACACACACACACAAAAAAACAAAAAAAAAAAAAAAAACAAAAAAATAAACACACACACACACACATATTGACACATACACACACAAACACACACATACACACACATACACACACATACACACATATACACACATACACATACATTTCATTTTTCTTATACGCAATAGGTTTTTTCTAGAATATATTTACCAGAACAATATACTGGGGATAGTAGTTTATTCCTGTCACTTGAGGCACTGTTCCAGTGAAAGGAAATCGACCTTTCGGGTCCCAGCGGGACAAAGAACTAAAGAAAAAAGAATAAAAAATACATGTTGAACCTTTTGGCAAAAAATAGAATGTCAAAGAAGTATTATATGACAGTGATGTACGCAATGTCATTGCGCAACATGTGTACCGTCATAACACAACGAGTGTGTACTGACTTTACATAAAGCATGCGCCGTCATGAAGTGAAAAGAAAGAATAAAAATGCCTTGCACGTTTCGACGAAAAATGAAACGTCAAAAATAGTATTATGCGACAGTGATGTGTGATCAGTCATTACGTAAGATGTGCGCCGTCGTTGCATAAGGTGCGCGCTGTCGTTTAGTTACAAGCAGGGATTCCCCACGGGTCCTAAAGCAAGGTTACGTAAAATTGCGTCATCGATATTACACTTGGAAACAGGGATATGTTGTGGGAATTTTGCCAATACTTAAATAATATTGGAACAACTGGAATCCCGGGGTTCTTGCCAGTCGACTGGTAGAAACAGGTGACCGTATTTCCCAGGTGTGAGGGGCTAGTAGGTCCACTTTTACACCCCTAATGGACTGGCAGAAATCCAATATTAATTTCTTTATCTGACCGTTTAAAAGGCGAGGGTGTGTCGTGGTAATCTTGCCACAGGAATAAAATAGACTTCTAGACTCGTATATGGCGGCTTCTATTTATAGAGGGAGGAACTGAGCATTTACTAGGGAAAACAATAGACTCGTATATGGGGCTTCTATTTATAGAGGGAGGTTAATGCAAGGAAAAAATAGATATGCCAAAAATGGCTAGGAATTGAGATAAATGGCGATTGCTAGGGAAATTATTGAAACACATCTGGAAACAGGGATTTCATAGGAATCTTATCAGGGCTGTTGTGACGTAACAGGGCTGTCATAGGAATCCGGGGAGGGCATGTCGTCGGAATTCAATGGGAATCTGCTATGTGTGTTGTCTAAGTAAACATGGGGATACTACTGAAAGAGCTTTTTCAATTGAAAATTTAATGTTCTAGTGCTATTCTTATAGTTCAAAGGGGTTAGATGACAATAAGTCCTCCTCCAATACCATTTCGATACCCTTTCATCCCCCAAAGATATCTGATCAAAATGTGTCGATTTTTCCAAAATAATTAGAACGTCCTAAAGGTTAACCTTAGTAAACATAGGCTTTTTGGACAAACCCAGAATCAAATTTACCCCCCCCCCCTTCCTAATTAAAAATTCTGTGTGTAAAGAATGGGCAAATTGCATTATTCAAAACTCTTTCCATAGGGCTTTGCTACTCCTAATAATACTAACAAGTCGTCGGCTGGGAGGATGATTGTCGTATCTGACTCGAGACGAGTTTCAAGAAAAACGCGATTGAAGTTTGAAACGCGATATCTTTTTTATTTAATGACGAAACCGGGATTTTTTTTTATCTCGACTGTAGTCGCACTCAAGGGCTACAACCTGGTTGAAATTTCGTTCACCTGGAGCAACTGGATATTGAGATATTGCTTGTTGAAAAACAGATACGACAAAACGCTCGCGGAAATTTCTTTTTACGGAAAACCAATACAACAATTTGGCTCTGAAAACTAGCAGCGTAAATGTCTTATCTCTTAGGAACTCAGTTTTGCAAGCTTTAAATTTTAATCAATTTCGAATATAAAAGCATAAGAAAAACTCAGCACTACTTCGGGTACAAAGAAACATCGTTCCAACGAAACTGGACCTACTTTTTTATGTTTTATCGAAAAATGCTTTGTAGTATGCTTGGTCCTCCAGCGGCATGAACTTTAGGAGGCTTTTCACGTCCTTGATCTTTTCCTCAGGCAAGGAAGAGAGCCTAGGGAGTGGGCCTGGCTCAAGTAACTCCTCAATCACAGTAACTTTGGAGACTCCCCTTCCTTTTTTAACTACTGCAGCCTCGGGTGCAATCTTCACCAGTTCATGTGAGGCAGAGCCAAAATTCTCCTTGTAATACACTCTTTTGTGCTCAGTTGAAACAAATCTCAGTTCCTTGACTTTTGTGAAGGGAACTTTCGAATATCCTTTGTATTCTTTGGAGCAGCTCTGAAAATCTAAGAAGTCAGAACTTTTCATTTGGATCACAATGTACGGTTCCTTTTTCCTAGCTTTAATCATAAGTCGAGTGAGGGTCAGAGGTGAATGAATTTCCAATTTAGCAAAGTAATGTTCGATGGCACTATGGACAGCGTCCACTTCTTGGATCGATGAGTGTCCTGGCTCGCAAAACTTCATTGTAATGGACTGAACATGGGGGAGCTTTTTCAAAGTATCCTGCATTTGGTAGCTCATGATACTGTTCCTATTTTGCGGGACACAGGAGTCAGACCACGTTATAAGCTCTTTGATATTTGGATGCCCTGAAAAGACTTTTGACAATATAGCCGCCACTGCACTTGCAATGTCATTTCCGGTCCGCCCTCCAATCAACTCAGACCAGAGAGCACAATAGATCTCCTTTTTCGTCTGTTTACTTGGATCTGGTTCAGCACTGTCCTTGTAATGCAGCACAGCAGTCAAGTTATAAGTATTGATCTTTCTTTTGTAAAAGAAACAAGATGCGTTCCCTCTTGGCAATGCAAATACATTTTCCAGATCAAAACAGAGGACTGGCTTGGTAAGCAATCTATCCATATCTCTTTCTACTTTGGTTTCTGCTTTTGACCTTTTATGATTTTCAAAAATAGCTCGTTTTTCGTCAGATACCGTAATTCCATTCCTGCGTGCAACATCAAATTCTTCGCACAAATCACACCGGTCATTTTTTGGTGTGTGGAACGACAAGTTAAATTCCGTATTGAACACTTTCCTGTATACAGTTTCTGAGGCACTCTTGCGGCCCTCATCTTCGCACTTTTCACAATATAAGCTTTACATCCGAGCCATGTTCAAGTTAGACTCCAAATATTGTTTGGAAGTCTCAGCCCTTCGATAGTGGGACTCGATCTTTGGAAAGGAGTTAATGTGGTTACGTATGAAGTCCATGTCTTCCTCTGATGTTTTGTTTTTGGCGATCTTCTTCCTTGGAGGCGTGGGCGTTCCGCAGGTATTCTTCTGCTCATGAGCGTAGTGCACTCTCCTCTCGGTTATGTCGAACGTTGTCAGATAAAAAGATCTGCAAACCTGCCTTTCTTTTCCGTTGATGACAACAAAATACTGGTAGGTGTTTTTCCTCCTTGTCACTTGTTTTTTGTTTTTCTTCTTAGGCAGGCACTTTGTGGTTTTCAGATAAAACATTTTCTTCATTTCAGCAGACAATTTCCAGAAATTATCAAAAGCATTCTGTCTTTTTTCGGGTGGGATTTTGTGACATTCGTAGAAGCAATCTTCAGTACACTTTGAAGGCTGCACAGAACGGACTCTGCTATGCGTTTTCTTAGTCTTGGGGTTAACGTAGGCAGTCCCATCATTATTTGCTGTCTTGATCTTAGTTTTTATCCATTCGCTTTCATTCCTCAATCTTTTTCTCGTTGATTTTTTTCCAGGGTCAACGCCTTCTGTGCCATTCCTATTTCCAGCTACAGGCTCTGTAAAAGAATTTGAACCTCTCTCGACATCTTCAAAATAACTAGTTTCATTATTCCGATTAGCTTGTCCATAATCAGTCGAAACATAAACCAAGGGCAACGGGGAATCGGAAAGAACTCTTTCACCTGCATCAGCAAAGCTTGACTCGTCTTTGTAAGAAATGATGCTCGGTTCATTTGCTGATGAGCACTCAGCAATACTCGGTGCATATTCCGAATCTTCGTCAGAATTCTTAAGGTCTTCGTCAGAGCTGTAAAAGAAAAAAAAAATTATAGTGGTTACTCCAGCGATGGGCTCAGTGAAGAACTGCAGGTCAGGAAAATGAAATTTTCAGTAGACTAAAGATAGGCTTTGTAAGGATAGACTAGTCTAGGCCTAGTAATAGCAAAACATATTTTTAGCTCTAATATTTATTAAAGGGGAGAAATCAGATAAAGAAAAAAAGGAAATATACCATTAGATTTTCTATTTCCTTGTCTATTCCCCCACAAAGCCAGATACACCTTTAGGCTTAACAAAACAGTTTGATTTTTCTTTAAACTAGCTTTATTTGGTAATACACATCAGCTGCTGATGAAGAACTGGGTATATTATCCAAGCACCCCTGGTGTTTGGATAATCACTAACTTTGGACAAGCAACCGAGCATAATTTGATTCAAATAGAGCCTATATTTCCAAGCAAGCTCTTAGTCTTGCATATGTATAGATTTAGATTACCTTGTTGGGATTAGCTCAATTTGATCTCAGAAACTTTTTTATACTGAAAATTAAGCTTAAAGAAAAGTTAGCAAACCCTAGTAGCCTATTTTTTCTTTACAGCACATGTCTGGGATTGAATCTATTTATGTTTGAGTGGTTTTGTATCCTACAAGGCCTATAGGATCATGTGTTTAAGATTGGGCAGTATTTTCTAGAATTAGCCTAGGCTATGCTTAAACTAAATTGTGTATTTGTCATTAGACTCTAATATTAACTATCAATGCATTCAAAACATTCAGCAATCCATATGGCTAAAATATTCAGCCTAATCAAATAGCCTAGGCTAGCCTACTTGTTCAAGAAAATTTGATACTTCCTTTGAGTTCTGCAAATTAGCAAATCGCATTATGAGATGGTGCAGTGGTACAATAATGTGCGTAAATAGACAAGACAATTCTGTTATCTAGGAATAGAACCATATTCCTAATTCAATGCTGTTTCCAAATCAAACTATATATGCACCAAAAATCATAACAAATCAGGTAGCCTATTTGATATACTCTTGGGTAAAGGTGCAGTGTAGCTCCCCTGTACTATAGGGTGCAGAGACCCTACTCTATACTATACTATAGGGTGCAGAGGCCTAGAAGAAATCGACACTTTACCTGCCAAATTCATCAAAAATTGCTTCAAAATCCCTCGCCAAGTTTTTCCTTGGACGCGCCATTTTCTTCTTCTCTGAAGTGCGTGACGGCAAAACAGCCAGATACGACAATTTTCCAATACGACAATTTCGCTAGCGGATTATCAGCGATAATGTCCGATACGACAAATGGTTTTTGGTCTTTTACTCAGGAACGGTAGCCAGTAGAGCAAAACAAAAAGCAGATTCAGATTCTACGCAAAATTTTACACTAGATGGCATTCATAACTCAATTTTGGCCGGAGATGCCTAATACGACAATCATCCTCCCAGCCGACGAAGTCACTTCAATGCCAAACCACCTAGAGCCAACAGAGCTACGCAAACTCCTCCTCCATCCCTTGGGCTATGGCAAATTTATTATCCCTGTGAGCATAGTTATTAAACATTTGACTATTTTAAACAAAATGGGTATTTCCAAAATTCTTGTTGGGGGAACATACAAAACGGACGTAATTCACGTTAAAGTTTGACTTTTTCTTCTCATTATCTTAGAATGACTCCTGATACACCAGGATCGCTTAAATAGAATTATAAGCTTTTTACAACTTCAAAAAACACTTTAGCGTAAAGAGCAAGGTACCGAGGAGGGGGAAACCCCCTCATAAACAAAATAAGTTGTGCTCGTTTTAAATTTTAATGTTGCTTCTTACTTTCAGTTGAAAAACTTGTTTTTTTTTAATTTAATTTCTAATAGTTTTTTAAGTAATGCTGGGAAATCAAGCTCCCTCTCCCAGGGAAAATTCCCTTCCCCCCACAAAAACTTCTGAATGGAAAGATCCTCCTACGTAAGCAACCCCACCAGAACCCCCCCCCCCCCCCACTTCAAAAATATCTTATACTTCCCAATGGTCAATACTATATGTAAGCAATGGGCAAAGTTCATAAATTGCAGCCCTTCCCCCGGAGGCTGTGGGGGGTCGAGTCATCCTAAAAGACATAGCTATTAGAATTTTCAACCATGGTGAAGCAAATGGCTTTCTCAAAATTTGATCGGACAATTTTGGGTAAAAAAGGAGGGTGAGAGGGCCGGGAGTAGCTGCCCTCCAATATTTCTGGTCACTTAAAAAGGGCACTAAAACTTTTGATTTCTGATCAAAAAGGCCCTCTCACGATCTTCTTGGATCACTGGTTCGTTACGATCACCCCTGTAAAAAAAAACAGCAAAAAAAAAAAAAAAATAACACTCATCCATGATCTTGCTTCTGGCAAAAAATTCAAATTTTCATATTTTTGTATATAGGGGTTTGAAACCTCTGCAGTAGGATTCTCTGGTATTCTGAATCTCATGCTGTGATTTTCATTAAGACCAATTGATTTCTTAGGAGTGTTTCCCTCCTTTTTCAAAAATTAGGTAAATTTTTTCAGGCTCGTAACTTTTGATCGGTGAGATTAAACTTCATGAATTTTATATATTTTGAATAAGTATTAAACTTCGATTCTTTTCATGCATCTTATTATCATGACTCTGTTTTTACAATTTCGGTTACTATTGAGCCGCATCGCTACTTACTTACAGTTCGTTACCACGAACTTTTTAACAATGGCAAATTACATATTTTACTACCCTTACTTCAGGGTTGTGTATTTGGGGGGGGGGGCGGGGTCTGGCATCACAAGTACTATAAAACTTTAGCGTGAAGAGCAAGGTACTGAGGAGGGGGCAACCCCATTCATATAAGCAGTAATTTCTGTTCGTTTTAAGTTTTAATTTTGCTCCTTACTTTCAATTGAACGAAAATGTTTTTGTTTATTTAATTAACGTTAAGAAGACTAGGCCGCTAAGACTAGCAATAAGTGAAGTTGAAAAGGCGAGAAGATAATGAGAAGATCGATCAATTATACCGCTTCATTTATTTAAGCAGTATTATTTGTAAAAACGGCCCAGGGCTTTTTTTCACAGTTGACAACAGTTTGAAAGAATAAGAAGACAAGTCTGCAAACCAAGATTAAAATATTGGAAGCTATAGGGAGGACGTGGTAGAATAAAATAGTTTGCAAGACTTTACCCCAGGGCCAGATCCAGGATTTTTATTCGGGAAGAATATTTATCAAGGTAATTTTTTAGGGAGGGGGGGGTTACTAAAAGTATTTTGAATTCAAGGGGAGGAGGTAAAAAAATTATTTCTATTTTAACAGCTATTTAGGTGCCGGAAAAATAATTTTGAGTTGATATTAGAAATACTCTTTCTTCCCACATTTTTAAGACCAATCTACGAGGTGGTAAAGTATTTCAGGGGTGGTGGTGTTTCAAACCAGGTATCCCCTCTTCCAATTGAGGCAACCCTCTTTCTTCCCACATTTTTAAGACCAATCTACGAGGTGGTAAAGTATTTCAGGGGTGGTGGTGTTTCAAACCAGGTATCCCCTCTTCCAATTGAGGCAACCCTGCTTTATAATGCATTTACACATTGCGGATATCCGTCTGGATTTAGCAATCCGTGCGGAGATTCCATCTGTTATGGTGCTTAAAAAATTCTCAAGTTTTCCGTAGCGATTTGGTCAAATCAGGACGGATTCTTAGCAAGGTTTTTAAATTAATGAAACCATAACTATGGACCATCGAAAACTTCATGATCTTATAACATTGGTTCAAGGCTACCCCAGCTCGTATGATATTGCTGACCCATGCTATAATAAAACCAAGAAAAATTGTGTCATTTGGCTTTCTATTGCTCAACAGCTTTCAGAGGAGGGTCACGCTGATGCGTTTATTTTAAAACTTTGCCTTAAAACGGAGCGTTTTCCGGGCCATCGTTCGAAAAAAAAACGGATGGATTTCCGCATGGATTTCCACAATGTGTAAATGAACCATTACAATTCCAGAAGTCTTCTATTCTATTTTGTATGTTTGCTAAAACATATTTGAACATATTTCATAAATGAACCATTACAATTCCAGAAGTCTTCTATTCTATTCTGTATGTTTGCTTGCAAAAAACGAGTTTTACAGAGCATTCCACCTGTCCGGTGAGCGAGTCAAAGATGTCAGGTCACTTGACCGGAAGTGGCAAATCTCATTCACTGTCCAAAACGTACATCAATCCTAGGCTAAAGTAATTATCATTTTCATTTACTATAGCTCTGTTTTTAGTTCTATATTTGAGAGACATATCACGAGGAAGTAGTCTGTTGGAATCGAACCAAAAGATTTCTGGAAAACCTTTTCAAAAATAATTCTGTGACGACAGTTTGAACTTGAAAATTGTAAAATAAACGCTCTCCGTTTGCTAATGTGAACTGTTACTATTAAGTCAACACGGGAAATATTTGAAACCTTGAGATACATTTTTAAAAGGTGAACTATTATTGTTTCGTTTTAGGGAGAGATTGGCTGTTCACTGTCTGTTGTTAAAGTTTTTCATCAATTAAACGAATGTATCTCCATCATAGATTTTTGTAACCGCTTTAAAATTTTGAGCAAACAACTTCTTCTTATAAAAATGGCCTATTACCAAAAAATATCGTAATTCTAAGACGAGAAAATTCGTAAATAGAAAAACGAGAAACATTTTCCTTTTTTAGCGATTGTTTATGCAGTCATCATTCATTACATAGACTTCTTAGTTTAATGTTCAAAATTTTTGATTTTTTCTATTGTCAATACCCCTTTGTAGCGTTTTTAAATATTTGTAAGAAATTTCAGCTTTTGGTTCCATTAAAAAGTCCTAAATCCAATGAGGTAATTATGCTGAAGCCTCAATCATTTTAACTTCAGTTTGATATAATTTTTTATTTAGCCGTTACACTGGACATTTGTAAAAGCAGTTTATATTTGTAAATTTAACCTGAGGGGGTGTAGGCCTATTCTTCAAAATCGTGAGGTGGTAATTTTGTCTTTTGCTCGATTTTTTTTTTTCAATCGAGGTGCCAAAAAAAAGACTTTTTGAACGAAGATACTTTTCAAATTTTAGAGCGATGAGGAAACTAGGAGGGCTGTTTGAAATCATTTAAGTCATGAAGTCTTTCACTACTTTGAAGACTTTGACTTGGCCTTTTCGATTCTTAAAGTTTTTCAGTACTTTTACAAAAAGCTTCATATTAATCTAATTAAATGAACCTTGTGTTTCAGGAGTCGTTCTTAGAGACTTGGGACAAAATTCGAACTTTAGCATAAAGAGCGAGGTGTTAAGGAGGAGCGACCCCCATCATATAAAAATAATTTTGGTTCATTTTCAGTTTTAATGCTGCTCCTTACTCTCAATTGATAAAACTTGTTTTCTTTTTTGGTTTAATTTCTGATCGTTCTTTAAATAATGCCAGGATATGCCAGGAATGGCTCCAGCTCCAAGGAAAAATTCCTCCTCCCCACAGATATGTTCTCTAGACAATTCAATCCTTGTGAAAATTTATCCTGGGCAATTACCCTTAACATCTCCACGCATAGAATTGAGTCGGCAAACAGAAAGCAAGCCCTAAGAAGAATTTTTTACCGGAATTCTGGAAAATTACCCTAGTGTAAAATCTCCCCTGGAAAATTCACCCCCTGGAAAATACCCTCCCCATACAAAATTCTCCCCGTGGAAAACCACCCCCAGTAAAAAATTTACCCACCCGCCACACCCGAAAAATGAATGCATACTTCCCAATTACAAATATTAGACGTAAACAATGGATAAATTTTAAAACTTAGACTATTCCCCAGGAGCTACGGGGGGTCATGATATCTTCAAAAGGCAAAGTTATTCGGCCTTTCAACTACGCTGAATAAAATAGCTATCTCAAAATTTTGACCAGACAAATTTGAGAAAAAAAGGGGCGTGGGATCGGGCCTAGTTGCCCTCCAATGTTTTCTGTCATTTAAAAAGGGCACTACAACTTTTAATTTCCGTTCCAATGAGCCCCCTTTCAATATTTTAGGATAAATGGGTCGATACGATCACCCCTGGGAAAAAAAAAGAAAGAAAAACTAAAATAGAGTTCCGTTCGGAATGATATTTCCGTTCCCAACGGATATATCATCTGGAAAATTCAATCCTGGTGAAACTTTACCTCAGACAATTACCCTTAGCACCTCAACACGTAAAATTGATTCAGTAAAGAGAAAGCAAGAAATGAAAAGATATTTTGTATAGGGATTCTGATCACTCCTGGGGAAAACAAACAAACAAACAAAACAAAAACAAATAAACACATCCGTGATCTTTCATCTGACACAAACTACAAAATTCCACATTTTTGCAGATAGGAGCTTGAAACCTTTACAGTAGGGGAATATGATGGTGTGATTTACATTAAGATTCTCTAAGTTTTAGGGGGGGCGTTTCCTCCTTTTTTTGAAAATCAGGCAAATTTTCTCAGGCTCGTAACTTTTGATGGATAAACTTAATAAAACTTATATATTCAAAGTCAGCATAAAAAATCCAATTCCTTTGATATATCTATTGGTATCAAAATTCCATTTTTAGAGTTTCGGTTACTACTGAGCCGGGTCACTCCTTATTTACAGTTCGTTTACACAAACTGTTTGAAAATTCATTTTTAGGACTTCAACCTGAGGCTCGACAGACTGAAAAACATGCTGATCCCCAATCCATAGAATTCTACAGTAAAATACTGATAAAACGTGACTAATTGAATATATCGACTGAACAGTCAAATTCCGCCAAAAACTGAAACTGTAATCTAATACTTTATTTGTAAGTTGAAAAACTTTATAAATATAGTTGCAATCAGTATATATTAAAATTATGTGTATCAAAATGATCAGAAATTAATTTTATATAGTGTCTTCCACGAAAATTCCAAAGAAAAGTAGAGAGCCATATTTAAAACCTTAGACAATCAGAAATAAAGCCTTACAATGGTTGGAACTAAAAACAAACACAAATTACTATCAGTTAAACCCAAAGCGAACAGAAATCAAAATGAATAGTCAACTAAACTAAAAGAAAAACAGAAATAACAACGAATAAAACTTCCTCTAAGCCCTCTAACGTCGAGAGCCTCATTCTTTTTTTACTGAAAACTAAATATATTTTAACTGATTACTCCTTTATCATTTTAATAATGAAAAATTATATATTACTGAGACTCACAGGAATGAACACTATTGCATTTAGACTTCACTAGTCTGGTGTGCAATAAACATTTGTTTGTATTTTCTTGTATAATTTAATTGCTTTAAAATGTACAGAAAATCAAGTTTTAAACTGCCTATTGATTCGCTAATTCAAGATACTGTTTCAACAATATAAGCATATTGCTTCAAAAGCTTCAATGTTCATTTTAAAGTTTTTTTTGTATCAAATTTTTGTATGATTTTTTTTATACATTTTTTAATATTTTTATATACATCCAAAGCTATAATTTTGACAAATGAAGAATCCTTTTAATATAGTAGAATTGAAATTTAATTAAAAGTCATAAATCTTATTATTTGCGCCTTTAGAAATAAAACTCAAGTTAAGTAATAATATTTCTCAGGCTCGTAACTTTTGATGGGTAAACTTAAAAAAAACTTATTTATTCAAAATCAGCATAAAAATCCAATTCTTTTGATATATCCATTGGTATCAAATTCGGTTTTTTACAGTTTCGGTTACAATTGAGCAGGGTCGCTCCTTACTTAAAGTTTGTTAAAACGATTTGACAAATTATAACATAAAACCAAATAGTCAATACCAGTGAATCTGTTACAAAAACATTTTTTAGTTTAGCTGCTAAAAGGGTAAGAATCGTATTAAAAACATGTTCTTGATTTTTATAAGACAGATCGTGGTAAAGAACTGTAAGTAAGGAGTAACCCAGCTTAATAGTAACCGAAACTCTAAAAAACCTAAATTTTATACCAATAGATATATCAAAAGATCGGCTTATTATACAGATTTCAAATATATATTTAATTAAGTTTGATTTTACCAATCGAAGGCTGCGAGCCAGAAAAAAATTGCCTGATTTTCGAAAAAAGGGGATAGCAGTAGAAAGGGAGGTGCTACTCCGAACCCTCACCCCTGCTGCCATCTACAATTTAGTTTAATGCTGACGGGACATAATTTATTCAAGGATTATCGATCGAGTCTAATGGGGGTCAAGGTCAATTTATTTGCTGTTGTTTGTCCAGGTGTAATGACATGAGGGGTGATTTACATAATCGATGGGGGACTTATTGGTTCACGAAGGGGGAATTAAGAAACAAACATGGCTTCATTGTTGTTTGGCTAGCCTAACCTGAAAACTTGATTTACATAATCGCTAGGGGAAATTATTGATTCACGAGGAGGGAATTAAGAAACAAACATGGCTTCATTGTTGTTTGGCTAGCCTAACCTGAGAAATTGATTTACATAATCGCTAGGGGGAATTATTGGTTCACGAAGGGGGAATTAAGAAACATTATGGTTTCTTTAATCTTTAGGCCTGAGGGATTTATTTATTATTGTTGTTTTGGACAAGTGCATGCTAGGGATGAATGTCAAGGTGTCCTGGAATAGGAAACCGGAAGTACATGCATCCTTCTCAGCCAATCAGCGAGTCGGATACATCTTCCTTCTCAGCCAATCAGAGAGCTGGTTACGTATGGTTTTCCCCGTTACATAACAATTCGCCCTTGAGATTTCATATATAACGGGCATGCAACGTGATTAAATTATCAGAAAGTTCCAGAACACAATGGATAGAACACACGAAATTATTGATGAACTTGAAGCCTTGGCAGCCACAATTAGCAATGTAAGTTCTGTTTTCATTTTTTATTTTCAAAATAAAATTATTTTCATTGGTTCCCCTCTACTATCTTTGGGTAAACCCCCCCCCCCTATACAAACGCCACTATAGGATGTTTATACTCGATAAAAAACGTAAAATACGCTCTTTTTTCGTTACGTAAACCCCATCCTTAATTCCCCCTCTGTTTACGTCCATAATTTTGTTTTTGATAAATTCTATGTCTTATCTAAAAGCAACTGTCAACTTTCTATCATTCCTTTAACATACTGTTTTTCACCGCTATGACTTGACTTACAGATTTCTCGCAACGATTTAAATAGCTGATAATTACTGACACCCTTTTAAAGTACATCCAGCTTTGGTAAATATGCAAGAATTTGGATATCGGCTTAATCAAAAGGTTTCTCTGAGAAGGATAGTTTTTCCCATCGAATTAAAAAACAGTTTCGCGTGAAATGAGATATTATTGTTAATTAACCTTGTGCGCTTACAGGCTTTGCGTAATTCTATGTGTTATGGAAGCATGGAAATGATTTTTTTTAAAAATTAATGCATAACAATATTTTTCGGACATGGGGGAAAGGTGGGGGGGGGTTGACAATGCCTAAAGTCTAACACCTCCATTGTAAGGTGAAAACAAACTGCTTCTTCGCGGGAAAACCAAGGGGAGTGGGTTTAAGAAAAAGATACATTGCTTTATTATTCGTAAATTGAATAGCATTTTTACCTATGATCGCAAATTTTAGGCCTATAAGCTATGTGTTAACAATCTTTTTATCTTATTTAAAGCCTATAGACTGGAATATTTAAATGGTGAAAATATAAACATTGATTTCTATCCTAAGACTACAGACTACTGTTTGTCAAGATTTATTTTTTCACAAGTTGTGCAATAAAAACGTTTGATTTCTGAGTCAACTATATTTCTCGTAAATTTTACTTTTTGCTTTGCTTTTGGGTTTAGGGGGAGGGGGGCTTCTTTGCGATAAATGCTTTCTAGACAAAATTATGGCTAGGGGGACTTTCTTAGTGATAAATTCTTTTCTAAACAAAATTATATGGAAGATGATACTAACTTTCTTTCTGTAAAAAAAGGAAATCATTATTTTGAAACTAATTTTTTCTCTTCTTTTTAAGGCAAATTGTGAAGAATGCCTGTTGCCACCACCCGCTAAGAAAGCGAGAGTGGACGAGACAAGACCATCCATTATTAAGTACGCTGGCTCGACCCCAAAACAAGTGCAACCATCTGTGCAGACAACAATGCAATCAGGACAAAAACTAAAGAGTAAATGGACAGCTGCTTTCTATGGACTACCTGCCCCGACTACACAAAGCCCACCGCCGATGGTGCAACAAGTTTCGCCTGGGCCTTCGGGCATTCAAATACTGCCCTCGGACTTTGCAAATGTAAGCATTTTTTCCTACCTATCACATGAAAATATCTATCAATTTCTTCCAACTTTTATAGGCCTTTTCTACATGCACCATTTTCGAACACTGCGTAAAAGTATATCTCAGCGGGATATTGAAAGATTTTTTCTCCTCAAAGGAAATATAATGTTCTCCCTTTTGAATCATGTCAAGTGCATGCATTCACCCTTTTGCTAAATTAGATTAGAGAAGCCAAAAAAAAATGCTCTATATTCTGGTCTAAGTAAGGTTAGGTAATTTCTATCGTGATATAAACGAAAGGTTAATCTTGTTTCCACAAATTTCTTAAAAACTACTTTATATCTGAATGATTTGTATATCATGACAGGAGATGGCTATCCATTTCAAATCATGTTTTTGTTGTTTGTTTTTTTTTTCCCAGAGCAGATAAAGAGTATTAATATGAAATTCTATTTGGAGGGATTGTTTGAATAATATCAAATTGCCGCCTTCTATGTCATGTGACGTTTTAGACTGTAAATACCTTATGCTAATATAATATATGCTAAGGGACCGAGAAGCACTGTAGGGCAGGGAAGCGCCGCGGGAAGCGCTGCGGGCCCGAGAAGCGCCACAGGGATGCGCCACGGGCCAGGAAAGCGCCACAGGGATGCACCACGGGCCAGGGAAGCTCCACAGTATGCGATGCGGGCCCGAGAAGCATCGCGGGAAGCGATGCAGGCCCCGAGAAGCACCGCGGGAAGCGCTGCGAGAAGCGCTGCGGGAAAGTACCGCGAAAAAAAAAAAATTTTTTTAACACTTTGAAAATAAACGACCAAATTGTCGCCTTCTATGTCATATTTTTGATTATCGTTAAGTTGAAACTTTCAGTTGAATTGAACAAATGTTATTAAGCAATAATAATCCAAATTTTAAAAGCAGTAGGGATGTTTTGAACACATTGAAAATAAGCTATTTTTTCATTTGGAGGTTGTCCTGGTTCCATACTCACCATCTCCTCCCTGTTGGTCAGTTGGAGAAGGAGAGGACGCACACGTGGAGCTCCCCAACAGTTCACTATGGGATGATTTACATCAAATTCCAGATAATACTGATGTGTTTATAGATGATTTTTAAATGTTGATTATAGCGCAGTTGAGCAGGGGGACTTACCTTTGCTGAGTCCAAACACATTGCAGCTTTTGGATGATTTTACCCAGGAATTAACAGGGAATCCTCCTCCTCCTCTAGTCCCCGATAACCTACTTCCACTTCAATTGAATGAAGTGGCTTCCCATAGCCCTAATAGTGAAACATGTGGAGGGGGTAATCTTCACGCGGGGGCGGTGGGTACAAACTTCTCCGATTTCCAAGTGTCCAACAGAATTTTAAATGCAATAGTTGTTTACACTGCGACGTTTGGTGATCCTTTTAATTCACTTATGGGGGAAAAATTTGTTTTTGACCCCGTAGAAATTGTGCACAACTATGTAGATAAAATTCATGCACTTCTGGAGATCCAAATTCAGTTTTGGGGGAGGGAATAAAATAAGGTCTGTATTTTTCTAAAAGTGTTCTATTTTAATGAGGGGAAAAGTGAAGTTTATTATCATTATGTAAAGTCCGAGATGTGTTTGGTTTATTCGAATTTGAAAAAATTTGTGGATGCTTTCATGGAGTGGGTGGATCAAATTATAACGAATCTTGAGAACTTTAATGAAAATGGTAGTGGATCTATAGTTCTTTTTTTTGAAAATTTACGTTTAAATATTTTTAAATTTAAGAAAGATTTTATTTTAAGAGGGGGGCCGGCGGGGGACATGAGAAGGAGACAGTTTTAAAATATAATCCAGATCTAGTAGCTTGTAAAGGTGTCCAGTGGATTTCTTTTGAAACAGATCAAATGTGTTTCAGATATGCTTTCCTCATATCAGCATACGAGCCTCTAGCTCGTGACGCTAGCAAGAAGAATTAAGACAATTGGGCTATACATGGGAAGGACGGGTCCGATTTCCCCACTCTAGATTTTTCTTGTTTAGAGGGGAAATACCCAGTAACGCTTCGATCCATTGATATTTTTGAAAGGGCTAATGCCCACTTAAATATCGGCGTTACTGTGGTACAGTATGAAACAGAATTTGAAGAGGGGGTTTTTTTCAAAAAGAAGGAGGTAGGCGTCTCCGTAAGGGGCCCGTGAATTGATTTGGTTACACACTGGATGTGGTTGTTATACCCACCACCTAGTGACCGTGCCAATACCATTGGTCATTTTAATCCTATTACAGACATTAGTAGAGTTCGGGGGGGTGGTATGCTTCGGGTGGAACGTTTCTACTGTCCAACATGCCTGTCACAAGTCTGTAGTGATATAAAACTAAGGGATCACATGAGGCATTGTGCCGGCATGGCTATCAGACAGTGCAATTTGTTTCAGGGGATAGGGCCATTCTATGTTTCAAAAATTCCCAAAAAACACTTCTCCAGTGCAACAACATATCTTTAGATGGGGAAGCTGAGCAGATGGATGTGAACGACCTCCAAAATCCAAACCGAGTCAAAGAACATCAGATTATTGCAGTTTCCGATGCTCATGCACAACGAGATAACTCTAACACCATGCAGTTGTTAGAAATATTTGATACATTAGAGGAGGGGTCCGAGCGCATGGTCAAGACACTGACTCAACTGATTGGCACGGCTAATGGCGCTATTTTTCGCTTGAGAAATACCATTTATCCAATGGTGTTGTCCACAGCGGAGCTGCGCGCTATAAAAAATAAACACAACGGTGGGGTATGTACGGGAGCGGTTGCCGCGGGGGCTACGGGGGCAAACGGCACACGCGGGGGCAGGGGGAAAGTCAGAGATCATAATCACTTGTGGCAGGAAATATCCTCGGGGGGGTAGTAATTTTAGAGGGGTTGCGCATCAATCGTGTAATTTAAATGTTAGCCAGCAGTTTTTTATCCCTGTTTTCATTCACAACTCTAATTATGACTTAAAATTTATTTTACCGACACTGGCACGTATGCATAGGGAGGGAGGGGGAGTAGATTGTCCATGGGTTAATAGTTCATTTACCTACAACATTATTCCCAAATCGGCTGAGAAGTTGCTGCTACTCGAACTGGAATGGCAGGCAGTGGATAAGGGGCATATATGCTGGAATAAAATCAGGTTTTTAGATTCCTTTAGTTTTTTCCCAAGGCATTGAGTCAATTGATTCAAGTGCAAAAAAGCGACAATTTTGATAGCTTTCCCTTGCTTAAACAGCACATTCCAGACAGTGAAATGTATGACCTGTTGACCTGCAAAGGTATATACGCATACGACTATTACTGTTCTGATACTCGCTTGAGCGAGGTGAAACTACCTCCAATTGAAGCTTTTTACAAGTCACTGACCAACAGTGAATGCACTGCTGGGGAATAAGAGTTTGCCAAGAAGGTTGGGTCAAAGAATAATTGTAAAAATGTGTGGAATTATTGTAGACTGTCCTTGTCCAGTGACGTTCTAACTCTGTTGGATATAGTCTGTAAGAATAAAGACCAAATCTATTCAGAGTTCGGGTTAGATATAGGCTATTATTTCTCCACACCCCATTTAGTAATGGATTTAATTTTAAAAATCAGCAGGGAGGAAATAGGCCTAATCACTGATGTAGATCAACACCTTTTTGTAGAGCGTTCAATGAGGGGTGGGTATGTTTTTCATTGGGACCGCATCTTTTCGACCGATCCGAGCGGACAAAACAGCAGCACCGGTGAAAAGTCAAATGCAGTGTTCTTGGACATGAACTCATTGTACCCCTCGACAATGTCACACTACTCTTGGCCGTATGGGAACGATCAGTCGTTTGAGAATACTTGTGAGTTCCCCAACATTACCACCGTCGAGGACAATGGGCCACAAGGATGGTTCTTTGAAGTTGACGGTCACATTCCGCTGGCGCTTCACGACTCAGTCAAAGATTTTGTCTTTCCCTGTATCAATCGGCCCGTGAGCAGGGACTCTCTGAGCCCCTACAATCGTTCATTGGTTGAGGATATGGGGATGCACTGGACTCCCTCCAAACAGAAACTGATTGCTGATTTGGACCCTAAGGAGAATATCGTTCTTCACCACGTGCTTTTGCACTGGATGGGGAGCATTGGTTTCAAAATCACCAAAATACACAGGGTCCTGCAGTTAAATCAGCGAGCATATTTGAAAACATTTATCGACACCTTTGTCGATAAATGCTCTAGGGCAAATTCAAAGGTGGAGAAGGAAATGTATAAGCTCATTCTAAATTCAGCGTTTGGCAAAATGTGTGAAAGCGTTCGTAATAGATCTTGCTGTGACGTTGTGACTGACCCTCTAGAGTGTGGGCGAATTATTGCCGACCCCAATTTTACATCGTTCACGAGCATAGAGACTGGCATGGTTCTTCTACTCAGGCGAAAGCGAAATGTGGTACTGAACAAGAATATTGCAGGCGGCAGTTCAGTACTGGAAATTTCAAAAAAGCTCATGCTATCGTTCTTTTAAAATGTATGCAAGGAGCACTGGCCTCAGGAGGGGGAGGTTCAAATTTACTGTTAGGATACAGAGTCTCTGCTGTTAAAAGTACACGGGAGAGAAGTGGAGTTATTGGGTGAATTAGAAAAGGGGGAACACATCAGCTCGCGGATGGATTTCACCAACCGGAATCCATCACTCTACCCCGATCGGGTTAGACGTCAAGCCCCCAACCAATTATTAATTTTAAAATCAGAGACGGGGTGTGATTTGATATCAAGGGGGGTGTTCCCGGGACCCAAAGTCTATTGCGTTGAAACTCAGAGTGGGGAAGAAAAGAAGGCGTGTAAAGGGGTGCCTACACATTTCGTAAAGAGCAATTTCAACATGAGCGTGTACAGAGACTGTGTAGAAAGTAGCCTAGTGCCGTGAGCACAAGTGCTTGCAATTTGCTCTCTACAGTATAGAAATTATACTGTGAGAGTGGAGAAGAATGCAATATCGCGTAAATCCGACAAAGTCTATGTGCTCAAAAATGGTGTGAGTGTCCTACCTCATGGTCACTACCGTATTTCAGATTGACTTGAATGCATTGACTATTGTAATCAACTTGGTCTGGATAAATTAACCTAACCTGAACTATGCCAACTAACCACTTACCAACTAACCAACTAACCACCAACCCGTTCATAAACTAACTAACCTGACAATCTAACTACCTTAACTCAACGGTTCATCTAACCACCATCCCGACCCCAGCCACTAACCGAACCCAACCTTAACTAACCACTGACCTGTAGCAGTCGCAGCAGTGATCGGACAACTATTGTAGGGTTTTTTTTTCCCACCGTGACTCCCGGGGGGGGGGTCCCTGCCCGCGGCCGCCCAGGAGGGTGGGGAGTCCCGCCCGCGGCCGGCCGGCTTTTGGCCCCACGGCCCTGGGGGGGGGGGGGTCCCGCCTTTGAATTCACCGTAATGTGTTCAACTGTGCTGCTAGTTCCGTGTGTGTATTTTCAAGTGTGTTTTCTGTGTTTTTGACGTTGTTGTATAGAAAAGTGTTTTTTTTTGTATAGAAATGTGTTTAAGTTGACAATAAGTGCTTTAAAAGATGTTGTTGTACAGAAAAGTGTTGATGATGGACAAAAAGTGTTTTTTTAAAAAGACAATAAGTGCTGATGATGGACAAAAGTGTTTTTTTATAAAGTGTTATCGTTACCCTGTGTGTTCATGTTGAACAAATAGAGTTTTCATTTTGACCATGAAATTTTGTGTCAACTGTTCTTGTTGAACAAGTTTTATTATTTTTGTCGTTGTTCACGTTGACTGAAAATATTTGTTTTCATGCAGTGTCGAAATAAATGCTGCCGTGAAATATTGTTTTTGTTGTTGTTGTTGAATAGATAGATCTATGGGGAAAATACTACTTATTCATTGGACACGTATGATTTACAGTTAGTTGTAGTCCGACTGTTGTCAGCAGCAGCATGTATCAATTTAAAACACCCTTCAGATCGTTTCTGTGTGGTCCCTTAATGTCGGGGAAAACAACACTTTTAGCTAAAATAATTCATAATTGCGATAAAATGTTTTTGGAGAAGCCGAAAAAAATCTACTATTGCTATAGTATTTGGCAGGAGTTCTATGATAAAATAAAAGCTATTGCCACAACCATACCAATACAATTCATACGGGGACTTGATGTTTTCAATAGTATTGAATCGAACTCGTGGCTAATTATTGATGATTTGGCTGAATCCATTGAACAGTTCTCGCAGGAAATGCTACAACTGTTCACCGTTCGCTCTCACCATGAACACATTTCCGCTACTCTAGTTTTACACAATCTGTTTCATCAGAGCAAATGTATGCAAACCCTTGCTTTGAATTGCACCGTCTATATTATCTATCGAGTGGTTCGTGATTCTAGCTCACTCATAACTCTCAATAAGCAGATATACCCCGGTGCCCCTAAATTTCTGTTGTCAGCGTACACTCAGACGACTAGCAAGCCCTACGGTTACATTTTACTGGATCTTAATCAGAGCACGCCCGAGGATCTACGTGTAGTCACCGACATTTTCAACAATGAAATTATAGTATATCTTCCGGTGAACAGTAGAAAAGATTATTAGTTGCCATTATGACACTGAAGAAACTACACGAACAACGACATTTATTTTCCGTTCTAAGCACTTCAAAACCTCCGCTTAGAAAGGCCATACTCAAACATGGTGTCGACAATGATTTCATTAATCTAAAATCTGAACTTTTTTTAAATTTAACTGAGGACAATGTTCAACTACCAGAAGGTGTTAGACAACAGACAAAGCAACATTTTTCCACTGTACGTGCCTTGGCTTGTAAAAACAAGGAGAACAATTTTAAAACAAACCGACTCCTTCAAGCAGGCGGTAGCTTTTTTACACTTTTACTGCCAATAATTGCAGGACTTGTAAACAGTTTTCTCTAGTGAGAATGGCAAAACCCTATAAATTGACGCCATTTGAACTTGTCCTCTCGCCCGTCGAACATTTTGAAGACGATCTAAGCAAATTCATTAACAATGAGAATATTGCCGATGCCAAAAAACTGATTTTACTTCAAGATGCATTGCGACGTACGGACAAACATAAACCTTATCGTGAGAGACCCACCGTCGCCGCCGTCGCTGATCCCTCTAAACTGGAAACATCTCCTCAAGATTCTGCAGCAGCATCAAACGATAAGGAATTGAATTCGAGTGTATCAAAAATTGGAAACCTATTACCGCTGACCTATAGTGAACAGAGTAAAAGAGTATTATCATATCTCATGCTGGAAGCTGATTATCAGGTTCAAGTCAAGAGTACAGGGAAAAGAATTATAATTCATGGAAAAAGTTATAATCTAGTTGATTTAATTTTTGATATGGTGACGAATCGTAAAGGACTTTTATCCATTGACAATAATCTATACACCTTTCTATGTGTATCAAACTTTCCCAAAAGTCTTATTGGCAATAAGCAAATTCTAAAGAAACTAAGAGAATATAGTCCTTCAACAACGCCAACACCAACAACACCATTTAAAAAAGAAGAAGAAGATTCAGTATTTGAAAATACTATCAGCACCACGGATTTTACAATACCTGTGGCCGCTAGTCAAAAGCGACGACGAATTGATTCACCCTCCAGTGTGCAAAAGGGGAGTGGACATTACACTACGTGTTTACGTTCAAAATGGATGAAGTTCTGAAAGGTGTCTATGAAAATATTGGTGAAGTAGGGAGTTTAAATTTTCCCAACACGCTGTTCAAAGCTGTCTCCGGCACCACATTGAAAAATGAAAAAAAGTACGTAGAAAATGAACTGTGTTGCACACTGCATCGGAATCACAGGCTTCGCAGCAAACAATAACAACAAATTAAAGCCTTTTTCCCTCTGCATATAATGCAAATGGATCTTTATATTACATAATTTATTTCGTCAAATTAGTGTCTACATCAATGGCACGCTGGTGAGCACAAGCAACAATCTCTCAAATTATACAAGCTATAAGCAATTCATGCTGATGACACCCAAGTCATGCAAGGAATTGAGAGGCACCTCCAATGGATATGAATATATTACTAATACTGATAGTACAGATGCACTTAAAAATGCTACAACTAGTGAATTACATCTAGTTGGAAAAATATATCATGAAATATTTAATATACCCCAATGGCTGCCTCCCAATGTTAAAGTGGATATAAAACTAACGCTTGCACCCTCCAATTTCATATTGAGAAAAGAACTTGCTGCCAATCCCGATGTAAGTCTCTCCCTCACCTCGGCAATACTTCATGTACAAAACAACAGGTCATGAGTTCTGTTGCTTTGGCCGTGGAAAAACTGAGAGCCAATGGCAACAATATTAAACTACTTGTTCCTCATACAATCACCGATCAGCGTCATATTGCAATGGGCTCACGCACCTTCACCGATTCAACCTTTATCAATGGCGAAATCCCGTGAAAATTGGCTTTGGCATTTGTAAAGAGCGCCAGTGCAATAGGAATATGGACTGAATGTCTACATAAATTCGAGATCTTTGAACTTTCATCTCTTGTGTGCAAAGTAAACGGCATCCCACTCTACAATCTATCTTTTGATAAATCCTATAGAACATTTTACGAGTTGACCATGCAAACCCTAGATCATGACTCTCAACTATTTGAAAATTGTATAACCGAAGATATGTTTGCTAAAACAAATTTCATCATTGTATTGGATTTTTCTGGCACGCTGGATATGAGTATAGTACGTACGGGAACTGTGCGTTTAGAGTGTATATTTGCCGATCCATTGACTGAGAGTATTGCAATGATCTCACTAAATCAATATGAAACCTCTTGGGAAATCACTCCCGAAGGTAGTATTCTACTAGACTTGGCGCCCTGAACACCAGTCAAATAATCAATGTATTTAATATGGACCCCTACATGTCCCAGTACAAATCCTATTGTCTGTCATCAGACTATCTTGTAAAAATTCAAAGTGTGAACAATACCCTGATTATTGTTAATAGCAGTCCGTCGACTGTGCTGACGGGTCATTGGCTGTGCATCATTCAAACAATGAAGACGATTGAATTTTTTTATCCTCTTGGTCTACCCTATACATTCTACACACCTCACATCAGCAACTATATTGAGAGCAGTGGGAAAACTATAATTCAAAATTGGAAGAGGGTTCAGGATCTAACGACTAAAAGCTGCGGCTTCCATGCACTACTATATTTTGTGTTCCGATGTCGCGGCTATACTTACAAGCATTTTCTCAACATATACGTTGACAATCCCCGTCTGAAAGACTTTCTAGTGGAAAATATCCTCTCATACCTATATGGTATTGATTTTAGTGCCCTAAGAGTAAAGTGCCTAAAAAATGTTTGTGATTTTGTTTATTAATAAAATGCACATATATATACAACAATGTCTCTCAATCTACACTTTATATTTCTTCATCTTCATCTTCGATGTATAGGCAACTGTCGTGAACCACTAATGCTGGTAAATCATTTGGATTCACTGTATATTGATCTTGATTGACTGCAAAGTCAGGGTCACATTTTCTACAGTACAATGTAACTTCACTCTTGTCATATCTCTTTGTATAGTCAATGATACTATTTGCATTCATATTATGAAAATCACGAGTTTCAATCTGTCTATTTGATGCAATATTACATACAATGTTTTCAAATGGTGAATCACATTCCGTCACATCCAAATAAAAATCAATTGGTTTATGGTCATAGTAGGTAGTGTCATCACAACGATTACATAGAAACCAAATTGTCTTGTTACCCCAAAAGTTGAATCGTAGACCATATTCCTCTTCCCATAATAATTTAAATCCACGACGATACCAATCTCGTAGAAATAAACTAAAATAACGTTTGGGATTCTTTCAAATCATAGCAGGGTAAGTATTCTCCCACTGATCACATTTATCATAGTGACAATTGGAGCACAGGTGTCCTCTAGGATGAGAGTCACACACCTCCTCAAGACATGAATTACATCCTTTAATTTGTACTGCATAGCCTCTATGTTATTTACAAGGATTACGTAATCTACACTTTTCACTGTAGTCTTCTATAACTTTACAATTCTCACATTGAGTCCAACTGCCAAGAGTGTACATGCACAATGGACATATATAGAACATTTTTCGGTTTCCGATGTCAACTCAATCACAGCTAAAGCGAAACTAATCGTCTTCGCTTCATAAATTCAATGAGAGGGAAATGGGGGAGAGGAGTAATTGTGTGACGCTACTTCTTTTGAAGGACGGGGGAGCTATCTACATTGAATCCATTGGCAATATTTTCAAAGTATATCCACAATATGATTCTGCTTAGTTCCAATTAATATATCATTAAATTGACTATGAGTGTTTGAGTCATATTTTAAAAGTTTTATACACTAGTCAAATGGGAGGTAATCACTCCTCATTATATTTTCAAGAGTTCCCTAACAAGAGAATATCCTGCGTTTAAGAAATAACACGAGAAAATCGTCATTAAAAGTCAAATATTTTTCCATAAATAATAGATTTGATCTAAGTATCTCTTTCTCAAATATATTCATTTTTCACTCCTTTAACTCCGACTGTTGACTCTAGACTGACCCTGAATCGTTAGCCCCATAACATATCCAAAAAGGAAAGGAAATATTTTTGATTTCGAAACAATTTTATTGAATAATTACAACAACAACATCAATAATACAGAGCATTTACAATTAGCGATACTGTTTATTGTCTTCAATATGTTTCACCAATGCACTTAAAGCACATTGAAGTCTATTCACATGTGCTATATCAACTTTTGCGGCGAAACATAATTGATCCTCCATTTTAAATTTGCTCAAGGATATCACATATCATACATATACTGCATCCCATTCCAGACAAAGCCGTGAACCTTTCGTGATTTCCACCGCAATGCTTGGTGCTCTTGTACTATTATCATCAACTCCACTATCAACTTCTAATAGTGTAAACATTCCACTCGTCATCATCAACACACACAAATATAAATCCAAATGAGTAAAGTCAAACTGTTCTTCTTCTTCTCACTCCTTTGAATTCTATTCACAGACTAATAAAACTCTAGCAAAAATCCATTCCTTACATTCCCTCCGCCACTAATATGTAACCCGCCCTCTGATTGGCTGAGAAGAGGGATGTAATCGACTTGCTGATTGGCTGAGAAGGAAATACGTGATCTAACTGTTTCCCATTATCAGATCAATAAAATTCCCAATTGATTACGCAATCAAGTTCCCGGAAATTCACTTCTCCCTTGAGTCCTAGACCAATAACATTGTTCCCGTTAGAATTCAATGCGCATGTGCAACCTTCGTCCCGGAGTTATTACACATAGAAACAACAAATAAATCGATCTTGGAAAAAGAGGTCATTGAGCGATTACGTAATCTTTCTCCCTAGGGATTTTATGACCATACTGTTTCATAATCCCCCCTTCGTGAATCAAGAATTTTCCCGCCGAGTATGTAAATAACACCTCATGTTATTACACGTGGCTAAACAACAACAGATCGATTGACCTTTACCCCCATTAGACTCGATCGATAATCCTTGAATAAATTATGTCCCGTCAGCATTAAACTAAATTGTAGATGGCAGCAGGGTTGAGGGTTCGGAGTAGCACCTCCCTTTCTACTGATAGCACCCCCTGAAATGATCAAGTTATGTAAAGCCCGAGCCTTTTTGCGCCCCCCGCTTTCTTTTATATTCATATACTCTTTAAATAAAACTAATGTATCTTATGTCAATTTTGAAAATTAATTATGAAGAACCGTATTACTATTGTAGGGGAGCTATAGTAAGTAAGGAGCAACTTGGCTCAATAGTAGCCGAAACTCTAAGAAATAGAATCTTGATATCAGTAGATACATCAAAAGAGTCAGCTTATTATGCTGATTCCAAATAAATAAGGTTCATCAAACTTTGTGTTACCCATCAAAAGTTGTTAGCCCGAGAAAATTTGCCTGATTTTCGAAAAAGGAGGGAAACAATCCCCTAAAAGTCAAGGAATCTTAATGAAAATCCCACCATCGGATTCAACGTATCAGAGAATCCCACTACAGAGTTTTCAAGCTCCTATCTGCAAAAATGTGGAATTTTGTAGTTTTTGCCAGATGAAAGATCACGGATTCGTTTATTTGTTTTCGTTTTCTTTGTTTGTTTGTTTTCCCCAGGATTGATCGTATGGACCCAGTGGGCTTAGAACACCGGGAGAGGGCTCATTATAACAAAAATTAAAAATTCTAGTACCCTTTTTAAGTGACCAATAAAATTGGAGAGCAACTAGGCCCCCTCCAGCGCCACTTTTAAATTTTGTAGCGTTTAAATTTTGTTCTAACTCTTTAAAAATGACTCCTGAAACACAAGGGTCGTTTAACTAGAAAAATGAATAACTTTTTTTTTAATGCCGAAAACTTTAGCGTGAAGAGCGAGGTGTTGAGGAGGGGGTGACCCCCTTCGTATATGTAATAAATTATGTTCATTTTAAGTTGTAATATTGTTCATTACTTTCAGTTGAAAAAACTTGTTTCTTTTTTTTTACTAAAGAAAAAGGAATAGGTATAAGCTCCAATCAAAACCGAACTAAGAGAGTCCCATTTAGGAATTCATAGTATAACTACTCTGATGAAAGTATTCATGAGCGAATCAGCGTTCATTTTTGAACTAAAATCAAGCTGCCATCAAGCCATGGCTTATTGGAGAAAAAGCCATGACAAAAACATAAGTACTTTCTTAATATTTGGTCTTGATGGAGGCTCCCTCTCTTGGCCACCTCACCAAGCCCAGAAATTTTCAACCGGGTCAACAAGAAGAAAAAATTAAATTCTCGATTTAAGAAGTCATACAACCAAGTTTTTCTTCCGAAAAGTTTTATCTTCATAAAGTTTCCCCAGTTCCATCCACTCTACTTACTCAGAAACCTTAGTACCGGTTGGAGTTTATCGACGCCTCGCCCATTTTGGGATCTTAAAAATCGATAAGAAATTATTTTTATTTCAAAATTATTTATTCTCCTAGGTTTGTTTGGCCCAGTGCTTATAGTCAGTAAGTTGAAAGTCGATCATAGGTTGACTCATTCGATCTCTTTGAAAACTAGACTTATTCGGTCCAGCTTTGTATATCATTACTCAAATATATTTTTTTTAATAACACGGCTTTTCTATTTACTAAAAATTAAGACAGAAAAAACGGTTTAATTTAAATAAAGCAGTGGAAAAAATAAGAAAAAAGAAAAAATAACAACAAAACAATTTTTTAATAAGAAAATCCGAATGTTTTGGTTCCATGTCCGGGAGCCTTTCTCGGGTGGGTTGTGTCTGGTTTTTTTCTTAGTTTTTTTTTCTCTTTCTTTTTTCCGTGTATTGAGTTTGTCGTTTTTTTAAGATGGTTTTATTGTAAAAACTGTTTTTCTTCTTTAAAGTTGATTTTGTCTTTTCGTTGAGAAAGGCTCCCGGACGTGTGACCGAAATATTTGGATATTTTTTTTTATTAATTAATATTTTATTGTTGCTTTTTGGTTTTGTTTTTTGGTTCCACTACTTTATATAAACTTCACGGAGTATCAAGCCTATTAGAGACGAAACAAATTTTCTCAAGAAAACACTGTTTTTTTTTTAGTATTTAAGATATGAGAGTAAGAGTCCAGAATTCAGTCACTTTTGCTTCGCTAGTAAATACAAATTGCCACAACTATAATTTTGTTATTTACGAATCGAGGGAGAAATTGAAGAAAATTTGAAATATGATATAATATTTACTAAAACAAAAAGGTTCTATGGGCCATGGTTAATGCAAAAATACACAACAACATAAAAAAAAACTCTTGAATTCGAATTATAAATTAACTAAAAAACAAAAGTTGTCCCTTTGTGCCTTACCTCTGCCTACAAACTTTGTCAAATTCTTAATCCCTATAGAGCTTACTGGTATAAGTTTCAAACTGTTCAAAAACATAAATTTTTGGTCTACTTCCAGGACACCTAACATCGTACTCCATCCTAACAAAATTTGCGTTCCTCTTCCCCCAGTGAACAATGCCTAAGCGTTTTGGGCTAATCAGACCCCTCATCCATAGAAAGGGGTCTGAAAAACTTCAGTAAGAACATTATTCAAATAATATTCCGATAATACCAATGATATTCCAATAATAATAATAATATTCCAAAAGTAAATAATATATAATATTCCAACAAAATGAGAAAATAATCTCAAATTCCTAATTTCAATAATAATAATTAAAGCTATGGCAGATTCGGTGAGGAGGGATCTGGTTAGTCCCTACCACCTTGGTAGAGGCGCATTTTACTTTCGTTTAGTTTCACTTAAATTTAAATGAATCAGTCTAGCAAAAGAATGGAAAAAAGGTAACAGTAATTACTAAAATACCCAAGTTTCCAAGTTCCAAATCTAAATGATAAGTAAAATGACAGGCATCTTCCCTTTTTATAAGAGACCGAATGAAGATATAGTGTAGAGGAGACTGGGAAAAGTGCTAAGTGTGCATTTCCATCCGAGAAATCTGAAAGTGCCAATTACATCAATATATAAACATTCCATCCGGACTAATCTGAGGTCTATTGATACTTAAAAACAACGATTTTCTAAGATTTTCCTTATGATTGTATCAAAATTATTATGTTGTTAGGGTAGTATCACATTTTTGTCAGTGGTGCCACGTCAAGCCATGAGCAAGCAAAAATAAGTCAGCGAAACTAATTAGATACATTTGACGATGCTTTTTAACTATAAATACCCAAACATTAAAATATTTTGATTCCATAAAATAGTTATACCTTTGAAGGAAAGCTACAAATTCTGAAGCTGTTTGCTGTCACGTGCTTTTGGTCCCTTTTTTTGCTAGTTTTTTACTCATGTTTCTTTTTTCATTTTATGCCCCCCTCCAACAACCAGAAACTACATGTGGTGGTCTTTTTCATTGAAAATTGAATTCCCAATTTTTTTTTTGTAAGAAAGACTTTTTTGTGTATTTCCAGTTTCCAAAATTTACAACTTAATCGATTCCAGCAACCATACGTCATTTCATCGTCCTTGGTACCTTAAATGACCTTGTAACCTATTAACCTTGTAATTTTTAAATGTCTTTGACAAGACCCTTTTGCTGCTAAATAAATGGAAGGTTGATTAGATTTATAGTCAAATGTCTATATTAAGAATACAATAACACTAACTAAATGCAGTGGCAAGTCTTGTTTGGCTGGGCAACCTCCTACAAACTTCCGTTTAGAGTGTCGTATTATTTTATTAAATTGAACATGAAAATAAACTCATACAAATTGAAAAATATTTATTTAAAAGTGACAAATTAGCAGTAACAAATCTAACTTGTTAATGTAAATTATAAACAGGAGTAGGAATGGGTAAGAAGGCGTGAGACGAACACTGTGCTGCCATCTATAATCGAGTTTAACGCTAACAGTACATAATTTATGCATTTTCTTATGGTTTTTCTCACTGAGGAGGTTTTTTCATGGTTTTCTCACTTTGATGTTTTTTCATTGTATTTCTCACTTTGGTGTTTTTTCATGTTTTTTCACTATTATTGGATGTTTCTTGGATAGTTATGAGTGTTGGTCAATTTGTTTGTTGTTTTCTTGGATGTCAACATAAGTTCACATCAACAATTGCTGGATGCTTCTTGGATTTCAACATAAGTTCACATCAACAATTGCTGGATTATTGATCGAGTCTAACGGGACGGCCTTGTCTGGAATGGGATGAAGTATATGTAAGATATGTGATATCTTTGAGCAAATTTAAAATGGAGGATCAATTATGCTTCGCTGCAAAAGTTGATATAGCGCATGTGAATAGACTTCAAAGTGCTTTAAAGGCAATAGTGAAGCATATCGAAGACAATAAGCTCTATCGCTAATTGTACATGTGTAGTATTATTGTTGTGATTATACAATAAAATTGTTTCGAAATCGAAAATGTTCCCTTTCTTTTTGTTAGAATGAGTAGAACGAATCATGGTCAGTCTAGAGTCAGCAGTGAGAGCGATAGGATTGAAAAATGAATAAATTTGAGAAAGAGAGAATTAGATCGAATCTTGTGATTATGGAAAAACATTTTGATTTTGGATGATGATTTTCTCGAGTTATTCCTTCAACGGAAGATATTATCTCAGGGAACACTTAAAATTATAATGAAAAGTAATTCTCTCCCATTGGACTACTGTATTAAGATTTGTTAATGCGACTCAACTTCTTATACTCAATTTACTGATTTATAAATTGGAACGAAGCAGAATTATATCGTGAATACACTTTTTAAAGCGTTGCCATAGATTCAATACATATGGCTCCCCCATTCGAAAGAAGTAGCCTCACAGAGTTACTCCTCTCCTATTCCTCACTCTGAAATTATCGAACGAGGATCAGTTTCGTTTTAGCTGTGAGAGAGTTGACATCGGAAACCAAAAATGTTCTATACATGTCCACCATGCATGTACACTCTTGGCCGTTGGTCATCATGTGAGAATTGTACAATTATTGATGAGTATCATGAAAAGTGTAAATTATGCAATCCATTTAAATTACATATAGAATATGCAGTACAAATTAAAGGCTGTAATTTATGTCTTGAAGAAACTTGTGACTCACACTCTAGAGAAAATCTATGCTCCAATTGCCATTATGACAAATGTGATCAGTGGGAGAATACTTACCCCGGTATGATTGGAAAAAATCCCAAACATGATTTTAGTTTTTTTCTACGAGATTGGTATCGTCGTGGATTTAAATTATTTTGGGAGGAAGAATCAGGTCTACGATTCAACTGTTGGGGTAACAAGACAATTTGGTTTCCACGTCATCGCTGTGACGACACTACCTATTATAACTATAAACCTAGTGATTTTTATTTGGCAGTTGCTGAATTTGATCCACCATTTGAAAAAACTGTATGTGATATTGCTTCAAATAGACAGATTGAAACACGTGAATTTCATGATATGAATGCAAATAGTATCATTGACTATACAAAGAGATATGACAAGAGTGAATTTATATTATACTGTAGAAAATGTGACCCTGACTTTGCAGCCAATTAGGATCAATATACAGTGAATTCAAAGGATTTACCGGCATTAGTTGTTCACGACAGTTGCCTATACACAGAAGAAGAAGAAATCTAAAGTGAAGAATAAAGACATTGTTGTATATACATTTTTCATTTATTAATAAACAAATTCACCTACATTTTTTAAGCACTGAACTCGTAGGACACTAAAATCAATATTTTACAGGTCAGAGAGGATATTTTCCACCATAAAGTCGTTCAGACGTGGATTGTCTACAGATATGTTGAGAAACTGCTTGTAAGTATAGCCGCGACATCTGAGCACAAAATATAGTAGCGCATATAAGCCACAGCTTTTAGTCGTCAGATCCTGCACTCTCTTCCGATTTTGAATAATAGTTTTCCCACTGCTTTCAATATAGTTGCTGATGTGTGGAGTGTAGAATGTATAGGGTAGGCCAAGAGGATCAAAAAATTCAATCGTCTTCATTGTTTGAAAGCTGCACAACCACTAACCCGTCTGCACAGTCGAGGGACTGCTATTAATAATAAGTCGGGTACTGTTGACGCCTTGAATTTTCCTAAGAAATTCTAAAGGCAGACAGTTTGATCTGTATTTGGACGTGTAGGGGTCCATATTAAATACATTGATTATTTGACTGGTTTTCATGGTGCAAGGTCTAGTAGAACACTGCCTTCGAGAGTGATTTCCCGATAGGTTTCAAATTGATTTAGTGAGATTAGTGTACTACTCTCAGCTAATGGTTCGGCAAATTTACATTCTAAACGCACACTCCCCGTTCGTACTATACTCATATCCTGGGTGCCAGACAAATCCAATGTGTTTTAGCAAACATTTCTTCGGTTATACCATTTTCAAATAGTTGTGAATCATGATCTAGGGTTTGAATGGTCAAGTCATACAATGTCCTACAGGATTTATCAAAAGATGGATTGTAGAGTGGGATTCCATTTACTTTGCAGACAAGAGATCAAAGCCCAGACATTTCAAATTTATGTGGACATCCAGTCCATGATCTTATTGCACTGGTGCTTTTTACAAATACCAAGGCTAATTTTGACAGAATTTCATCATTGATAAAGGATGAGTCGGTGAAGGTGCGTGAGCCTGTGGCAATATGACGCTGATTGGTGATTGGATGAGGAACAAGTAGTTTATTATTATTTCTACTAGTTCTCAGTTTTTCCACTGCCAAAGTAACAGAACTCATAACCTGTTGTTTGCGTACATGTAGTATTGCCGAGGTGAGGGAGAGAGTTACATCAGGATTGGCAGCAAGTTCTTTTCGTAAAATGAAATTAGATGGAGCAAGCGTCAATCCTATATCCACTTTAATATTGGGTGGTAGCCATTGGGGTATATTAAATATTTCATGATATATTTTTCCAACTAGATGTAATTCACTAGTTGTAGGATTCTTAAGTACATCTGTACTATCAGTATTAGTAATATATTGATATCCATTGGAGGTGCCTCTCAATTCCTTGTATGAATTGGGTGTCATCTGCATGAATTGCATATAGCTTGTATTATTTGAGAGATTGTTGCTTGTGCTCACCAGCTTACCATTTATGTAGACACTGATTTGACGAAATAAATTATACAATATACAATTTTCATAGGATATTCCATCGGCAAGAATTGGCAATGTATTATAGGATTTCCGGACTTTTACTCGTAAATCTATAAATGTCGCAGACATTTCCATAAAGTAGTCTTCATTGGAATAAATTTGAAAATGGATATTATCGGAGAGGGGATGTGGTGGAGAAAATTGTTCATAATATCCATGATTTACACTCACATCAAAATTTCTGAATGGAATAGATTCAACGAGGAGGTGATTGAAGTTTGAGAATTCTTATGCGGTAGATATGACATCTTATGAAAAGAAATGTAGTTTTGGTAGAAAAATTTTCTTCCTGGGGCTTCTTCTTCTACCAGTGCTTAATGTGCATGTTGACTTTTCCCTAACTTTGATTGACAGGGGTAATGACTTTTGTTTTTAACCTGAGTAGAGACTGATGAGCTATGCACTGTTTCTTAACCTTTTTAAACCTTTTCCATTTTTTTTTAATCTCTCGCCATGGGTTTGCATACTGGACCTAATATTTTCCGAAGCACTTTTTTTTAAATCCTTCCCAGAGCACCAATCATATAGCGTAGAGGATGCAAAATCGGTCGCAGCCGGTACAGTATATTTTCAAGCCAGAGGTAGTGCAGAGCGAAACAGCTTAGCAAACCAACTGCCAAGACCAAAGCCAGACATTGACGAGCGACCTTTGTAATAGTCCATTCCATTGCCCAATTGTCTTGGGCCAAGAGTATTAACATAGCAGTCAATATCAGGACAAATGAATACTACTTTTCTATTATACATCTTGTTGTTGAACGATGGGTCGAAAATGGTATGTAATCACAGCCAAACCTTTTGATATTACTCAGGAATCACCTAATTCAGTTCTTAGTATTAACTGACAGAGTTCCAAATAGGAAGTGTTTACGGGGATATACTGAAGATGCTTTATATTGTAGTGGTGAATATGTTCTTGATTGGTTTTTCGTTCAAAAACTCGTAGGAGGGGAACATTGCTATTGCCATCCCGGGATGTTTCCACAAATGAAGCGTAGAGAAATATACAAGTGTCTATAGAGAAGGCAGGCGGGTAGTGAGCAAAAATAAAATTTGTGTTTCCAGCACTTTTACCTTTAATTATATTGAGCTTAATGCCAAGAACATCTTTTAGATTATCATTGAGAATAACCTTTTCATCAGCAATAGGTGAACTAATGTAGATCTTGTCCTCCTCCTTTGAATAGTTGAAATGAAAAGCTCCTTTTTACGAGCGGAAATTTTTTATTGATAGAACGACATAAATCATTCATACAGGTGAGTTCCTCGTAGGGTAACTCAATATATTTATAATTCATCCAATTGATCTTTTGAATTTGTTCTTGATCAACTGAGGGTGGTGGCCAATCATTGGGTCTAATTTTTATCTCATATTTGCGATCCTTTCTCAGGATATCATTTGTATTTTTGAGAATACAACCGACCAGACCCACTTCATACTTTCCATCGTCGAATTTGATGGTGGGAGAGAGTTTTGTCCAAAAATCACTTGTTTTATTCAAATCATTGTAGAGAGGATCAGAAACATTGGACATGAAAGTCACATAAAAATCATTGGGTATTGTTAATATCTTCAACACTAGCCCAAAAATCAAAATCAGAGTTGTATCCTAGCCAGCAAACAAGCAACTGTCTCTTGCCCCTGTGAGTACGACTCTTCAATATCTTTTCAATTTGATAAATTTCACTGGTGTTTCTAACTTTTTGTAGTTCGTGTTCATAAAAACCGATAAGAATCTCATCATCTTTGGTGTCTCGCAGTCGATATGTCGTGGGTGTAGTGTCTAGGATTTTGAACACTTTAAAAAGTTCAGTGCTCCATAAATAATTCCCCTTTTCAAAAATATTGGTGGTTCTATTAATTCGAACAGTATTACCAACATTGAATTTCTTCTTCACAATTTTTTTTTCTTTTTCACTTTAATATTGCTTTAGAAAAGCATCAAATGTATTTTTACTGCAATGAACGTCCCGAGGGCTTGAGGTGGACAGGGATCAATATGGTCGTTGGCTGTATATTTCCGTGATTTCATCGAAATCATGAATCAAAGCAGCAGTATTTTTCAAAGTACAATATATTGAAATTAATAGACGAATCGTCATGACGTTCAGTTCCCCGAACTGAACGTTCAGTCATGATTCATTCCCCGAACGAGTAACACCTTAGGCGCTCCGTGCCTGCGGTAGTTTTGGCTGAAGAGTGAAATAGCTTGTGAGATTAATGTTTTGAATTGATGAAAGAAAATTTTTTGGTGTGTGATTATTTCTTTGAACTGAAGAATTGCATGGAGTAATAGAGGATTGGATTTGAGTCATTATAAACAGAGCCTTTGATTACCGACGTTGGAAAAGGTGTTTGCCGTGCCAAACGGCTAAAAGCACTGCACGCTAGCAACAACGTGGATAAACAATCGTTGCCGGCTGAGGTAAGACTATTTGTCCATTTTTTTAATTGCTACTTATTCATGGGGCGAAATAAAAGAAACCGTAAAGAAGTCTCATTCGAAGAGGATCAAAATGATTATTCGTCATCTTCACCTAAGGATGGAGAAACTTTGTCAATTTCGACGCTGGCTCGGAGCTTTTCTGAAATTCTAACTATAGTGAAAGACAATGGAAAAAAGCTTGACGGTATCACGGACCAGTTCAAATCTCTGGAAACCCGGGTCAAATCGCTTGAGGAAGCGCTATCTGGCCAATCGCAGCAATTTTCGACGATCCAGACCCATGTGGCGGCTAATGAGAATGAAATAATAAATGTAAAATCACAGATTAGTGTTGTTACAGCTGAGTCAGTGTTTCTCCGTGAAGAAAATAATCAGTTGAAAAATTGGTTAATGCATTGCGAGTATAGAATGACTGAGAAAAATATAGTGGTTTGGAATGTACCTTGCGATGATAAAGAGGAAGCTAAAGTGATTTTCAAAAGTGTTTGTGAAGAATGACTTTTTATAAATGAGACCCAATATTTGGAGTTTACATATGTGAAAAAGGTGCGCAGATTTTTTAAAGTTTAATGCACGGTATAAAGACAAAAAAATAACGATTCTGAAAAAGATTAAAAAACTTAATGGAAAGACTGTATGCGTCATAAAGATATTTATCTTAGTGATGATGCTCCGACGGCAGTAAGAGATATTAGAAAACGGCTGATTGAAAAAAGATCAAAGCTTGCTGATTGTGGTATTCAAGCATGGGTAACAAAATTGGTTCCACCTCTCCTTTGTTTTGATCGGCCAAATGGCCTGCGTGTTTCTTTCTCCGTGAATGACGTGATTCCTGAATTGTCAGTGCCGATAAATCCTCGAGGTGGGCCTATGCAATGCTAGGCGGGTTGTCATATTTAAATCTATATTAATTATTTTAGTTTAATATGGTTTTGAGTTATTATTTTGTTGTGCTTTTACTTCTTTGTTTTTTTTTTGTGATAGCATATTGGTATGAAGTAATTTTGTCTCGTGTTTTTTTTATCTTCTTTTTTTAAAAAATATGTTTTGGATGGAATAATGTAAAAAAAAAAAAAAAAATGAGAAAAAGTATTAATGGTGTATAGTGTAAAGCGCGGTGTGGAGCGTACCGGGTTGTGATTGGAGTTCTTATGGATTGGTCTTGGCTTTCAGTGATACTAGGCCTGGAAACAGTAGTAGTGTTTTTTGGTTTTTATGAAGATATTTATTTTTCTAAATTAAAAGTTGCGCAGATTAGTCGTACTGAGGGAAAACGACTTGGAATGGAGATTACTTTTTTTTTGTTTTGTTTTTGTAATTGTTATTTTTTATTATGGTTTGCTGGTCATTTGGGGCATGGTGTGGTTTCTCTTAACGTGGGGTTAATATTTGATAATGGATAGAGATAATCGTGAAATTCCATCATCAAGGTTAAAAGAATTTGAGCGGAATTCTCTTTCATTTCAGTCAATTTTTCAAACTATTGTAGCTGGTGATGATGAAGATACTTCTAGTAATTTTGATATCCCAAAAAATCAATATATATTTATGAATGAGCTGGTAAGAAAAAATGTAAATACAAGTAGGATGTCGTTTTGGAATTGCCGGGGTTGGAGGACTGCGCAGGATGTGATTGAAATTTTTTTGTCGGATTCAGATACAGATATATTAGGCCTATGTGAAACTTTTTTAGATGATTTTTCAATTGAAAATATACATGTAAAAGATTAACAATTTTTTGATTTTTTTTTTGCCAATGAATATTGAAATGATTTTTGAATCTTGTGTAGTTGAATGCTCTTTTCCAAATAATCGGAAGCTTTTAATTGCAGTTATTTACCGTACTCCGTCATCCGGCCAGATAGAATTTAAAAATCATTTTGAAAGTATGTTGGATAAATTAGCTAGTCTTAATACTCCTTATTTAGTTATGGGTGATTTTAATATTGATTTAATGAAACTCCTATCTTCAGATCAGAATAGAATAAATAGAAATATTTTGCAGTTTTTGGAGGGCCCACTATCTTATGGACTAAACCCCGTATGTTTTGTGCCCTCTAGAATAGCTGATACATCATTTTCACTTATTGATAATATTTTTTCACCTTATAGTGCTGTTAATACATTTATTATTCCTGATGATTCATCTGCCCACTGTATAATTATGTCTGATTTTCTTATAAATTTTCCGCATAATAAAAAAATCAAACCAAGCGTAGAGATTTTTCACATAAAAATGTGTTAAGGTTAAAAGAAGGGCTTGGTGATGTTGATTGGAGTCCTGTAATTGATGAGAAGGATCCGAACCAATCATTAGATAAATTTTATTATATTATGAATGAAAAGCTTGATCTTTTTTGCCTATATAAAAGCCCGAGATGAAAGAAACTTACCCCAAAAAAACCTTGGATAAATGAATCACTTTTGAGATCTATTAATGAGAAAAATCGTTTATATAAAATTATAATAAAATATCCCACGGAAATAAATATAACGCGTTTTAAAAATTATAAGAATATGCTGGTAAGGATCCTTAGAGTAAGTGAAAGACGTTATTATGAAAATTCTTTTCGAAATTCAGATTCCCCTAGAAAAACTTGGAGTTTGATTAAAGATAAAATTGGAAGAAATAAAAAGTTGTTACACCCTGAAGTGTTATTTGATATTAATGGTAAAGAATTTAGAGGACCACAAGCTGTTGCTAAGAAGTTTAGTGAATATTTTGCTAGTATTGGATCATCTGTTGTTTCAGGAGAAATTGACCTTTCTTCCCCAAGGTCGCATAAAAAATATCTACCGCCCACTGAAGATACAAGCATATTTATGGCCCCGGTTACTTTTGCAGAATTTCAAAAGGTCATTAAGAATTTAAAAAATGGTAATTCATTGAGATATGATGAACTTTCAACTAATTTGTTAAAAAATATTGCAGGTGAAATATTTGAACCATTGCTTCATATTTTAAATTTATGTATTTTCTCAGGTACATTTCCTAAAAGATGGAAAATTGCACGTGTAATACCATTGCATAAAAAAGGAGATAAATCTGATACAAATAATTATCGTCCTATTGCAATTTTATCACCATTGTCTAAAGTATTGGAAAAAATTTTAAAAGGAAGGATTATTAATTATCTAGATAAAATAAATTTTTTTACCAAACATCAGTTTGGATTTAGGGCAGGCCATTCGACGGAACAAGCAGTTGCAGCTCTTGTATTAGAAATAAATGACTGCTTAGATAGTAATTATCATGTATCTACTGTTTTTTATGATGTTAAAAAAGCATTTGACACTTTAAACCATGAAATTCTTTTTGATAAAATGGAAAATTCCGGTATAAGAGGGAAAGGACTAGAAATAATGAGATCATACCTTTATGGACGTAAAATCGTGGTAGATGTTGATGGACATTTGTCTAGTTTAAATGATCTTGAAGATATTGGTGTCCCACAAGGATCGGTATTAGGTCCACTTTTATTTTTGATGTATATTAATGGTCTCCCACGATGTTTGCAGGGAAATAATGGTCTTGCAATTTTATTTGCAGATGACACAGCTGTTTCTGTTAAAGCGAAGGATTCATCTACATTAATTCAAAATTTGTTTAACACTGTTAGTTCAGTTAATCGATGGTTTGTTTCTAATTATTTAGTACCGAATTTTAAGAAGACTGAATTTATGGTTTTTGGTCATTCAAAACGTGCTACTAAAAAAATGTCATGTCAGGAGCTTCAAGTTGGTGAGCATAAAATACGTAGAGTTCAATCATATCGTTATTTAGGAGTTTTTATTGATCCCCTTTTGTCATTTCAAACTCATATTGATCATTTAAGGGTGAAACTTTTGCAAAATATTGGGTCTATGTATCATTTGCAACATGTTTTTCCATTTTCAATTTTAAAAATAATTTATCATTCTTTGATTGCTCCTTATTTAAATTATTGCACAATTATTTATTTAAATACTTTTTGGACGCATATAAAACCCCTACAGATCCTTCAAAATAAAGCAGTGAGAATACTTGGAAATTTTTTACATCGTCCACCAAAACTTAGAGATGCATCGGAAACTGAAACATTATTTCTTTTCTTGAATTTATTAGATCTGAAACATATAAGAGAACTTAATATATCAATATGACATTTTAAAATACAAGATCCTAGTAGTTATTTTTATGAAAAATCTCTGTTGATTCTGCCCCCTCCTTCGGCTCTTAGGTGTTCTGGAACATATCGAATTCCCTTTGTTAATTGTGAAAGATCTAGATTTTCAATTAGATACCAAATACCATTTATTTCAAATAAATATAGGCTGAAAGATAGAATTCAAATTGAGACATTTCGGCAAATATCAGTTCTAAGGAAGAAAATATTAAAATTATGTATTGACCTGTGATGGTGGAATAGAAATTTTTTTATTATTATTATTATTTTTTTTTGTTTATATTTGTTACCCATGTTGGGATAGCCTTCCATGCCCCACTTGTCCAGCGTTTGTTTTCTTTATGTTTGTTATGATTTTTGTTTTTTTCTTTAACCAGGTTTTTTTTCTTTCTCTCTTTTGTTATGATGAGGAAATGTTTTTTTTGTTTTGTTTGTTTGTTTGTTTTTTTGTTTTTTTTGTTTTTTTTTGTTTTTTGTTTATTATTATTATTAATAACCAATTTTACGAGCTTTGCTCTCTGTTGGGGGTATATGTTTTTTTTGTTATGTTGATTTATTCAAATAAAATCTTCTTCTTCTCAAAAAATCGTTCTCATCAATCGTTCAGCGAATGCAGCCTTTATCGGGCTGTGACTATGATAGAGCGTTGTATTATATTTCAATAGAACCTTTTCCACATGAGGATTAACAAATTTGCTACCGGGATCCGATTGAATTTTTCTATAGCAATCCTGTTCAAGGATAATTTCTAAAGCATGAGCAACTTCAACACCTCTCTTTGATTGCAATGGAATGGCATAGGCATAGCGACAAAAAGACACTGATTGCCACTAGAATATATGTGTAGGATGTATTGTGATGCCGTTGAATTGCGTCTAAAGTTAAAAGATCAGTTTGCATTATATGCAGAGGGAAAAAGGCTTTAGTTTGTCGATATTGTTTGCCACGAAGCCTGCGATACCGATGCAGTGTGTAACTCGGTTTATTTTCTAGATACTCTTTTGATTTTTTAATGTGCTGCCATCTATGTCAGAGGCAACTTTAGAAAGCGTTGTGAGGGAACTTAGACTTCCCGCTTCACCAATATTTTCATAGACATGTTTCATAACTTCATCTATTTTGAACACAAACACGTAGTGTAATGTCCACTCCCTTTTTGCACACTTTAGGGTGAATCAATCCGTCGTCACTTTTGACTAGTCACCATCGTCGGTGTTATAAAATCATTGCTGCTGCTGCTAGTATTTTCCAATATTGAAGCTTCTTCTTTTGTAAATGGTGGTGGCGTTGTTGGAGGACTATATTCTTTTAATTTCTTTAGAATTTGCTTATTGCCGATAAGACTTTTGGGGAAGTTTGATGCATTTAGAAAAGTGTATAGATTATTGTCAAGTGATAAAAGTCCTTTGCGATTCGTCACCATATCACAAATTAAATCAACTATATTATAACTTTTTCCCTGAATTATAATTCGTTTCCCTGTGTTATCGACCTGAACTTGATGATCACTTTCTAACATGAGATATTTCAGTACTCTTTTACTCTGTTCTCGATAGGTCACTGGCAATAGATTTCCAATTGATGTCACTATGGAATTCAATTCCTTCTCCTTTGAATTCACTGTTGAATCTTGAGGAGATGTTTCCTGTTTAGGGGGATCTGTGACGGTGGAGGGTCTCTCACGATAAGGTCTATGTTTCTCCAAACGTCGCAATGCATCTTGAAGTTAAAATAGCTTTTTATCATCGGCAATATTTTTGTCATTAATAAATTTGCTTAGATTGTCTTCAAAATGTTCCACGGGTGAGAGGACAAGGTCAAATGGCGTCAATTTATAGGGTTTAGCCATCTAGAGAAAACTGTTTACAGGTCCTGCAATTATTGGTAGTAAATGTGTAAAAAAGCTTCCGTCCCGCTTTAAGAAGACGTTTTCCTTTAAACATTTTCCCCTTATTTTGGCAAGCCAAGGCACGTACAGTGGAACGATGTTGCTTTGTCTTATGTCTAACACCTTCTGGCAAGTTTACATTGCCCTCGGTTAAATTTAAACAAAGTTCAGATATTAGATATATGAAATCATTGTCAACACCATGTTTGAGTATGGCCTTCCTGAGTGGGTGTTTCAAAGTGCTTAAAATGGAAAATAGATGCCGTTGTTCGTGTAGTTTCTTCAGTGGCATGATGGGAACTAATGGCTTTTTCTACTGTTCACATGAAGATATACTGTAATTTCTTTGCCGAAATATCTGTGACTACACATAGGTCCTCGGGTGTGCTCTTCTTAAGATCTAGAAAAATGTACCCGTAGGACTTATTTGTCACCTGAGTGTACGCTGAAAGCAGAAATTTGGGAGCGCCGGGATATATTTGCTTATTGAGAGTTATTAGCGAGCTAGAATCATGAACAACTCGGTAGATAATATAGATGGTGCAATTCAAAGCAAGGGTTTTCATACATTTGCTCTGATGAAACAGATTGTGTAGAGCTAGGGCTATGGAAATGTGGTCATGATGAGAGTGAACGGTAAACAGCTGTAGCATTTCCTGTGAGAACTGTTCAATTGATTCAGCCAAATCATCGATAATCAGCCATGAGTTTGGTTCAATACTATAGAAAACATCAAGTCCCCGTATGAATTGTATTTGTATGGATATGGCAATAGCTTTTATTTGATCGTAGGATTCTTGCCAAATACTATAGCAATAATAAATCTTCTTTGGTTTTTCCAAAAACATTTTATTACAATTTTGAATTATTTTAGCTAAAAGTGTCGTTTTCCCAGACATTCATGGGCCAGACAGAAACAATCTGAATGGTGTTTTAAATTGATACATACTGCTGCTGCTGTTGACAACAGTCGGACTACAACTAACTGTAAATTAGTTGTACTTGTCCAATGAATAAGTTAGTAATAATAATTTTCCCATAGATCTATTTAGTACATTAACAAGAACAACTAAAACACAATATTTCTTTCATTTATTAACATCAACACTTGTACAGCATGAATAACACACACACTATTTGTTCAACAAGAACAATAGCATTTATTAACATCAACAACTTAAAATACAACATGAATAGTACACACACACACACATTTTGTATAGCACGAATAGCAATAGCACTCACTATTTGCGCAACAACACTTTTTAACAGCACTATTTTTCATTTATTGTCTTAAAAACACTTTTTGTACAGCAAGAACTCAAACAAGTTAAAATACAACAATAATAGTACACACACTATATGTACAACTTGGGTGAACATTTATTGTCATAAGAAACAATATTTGTACAACAAGAATTTTTTTTTGTACAACAGCACTATTTGTACAACAACAAAATATTGACATAAAAACAACTTAAAATACAACACAGTTGAACACTATGAATTTAAAGGAATACCCTCCACCCCTCCGGGGAGCCACGGGGTGAAGGCCGGCCGCAGGTGGGACCCTCCACCCCGGGAACCTCGGGCCGAAGGCCGGCTGCGGGCGGGACCCCCACCCCCTGGAGCCGCGGGTCAAAACAGTATACAATAGCCGTCGCTGCTGCTGCAGATTAGGTTAGGTTTGAGCATTTAAGTTAATTTATCAGGTTAGATTAGGTTGGGTTAGGTTTGAGCATTTAAGTTAATTTATCAGGTTAGGTTAGGTTGGGTGAGGTTAGTTTAATTTAATTTATCGAGACCGAGTTGGTTACGATAGTCTACACATTCAACCCGGTCTGAAATTCAATAGTGGCCGTGGCGGAGTACATTAATACCATTCTCGAGCACAAAGACTTTGTCAGATATACAAGACATGGCATTCTTTTCAACTCTAAGAGTACAATTTTTATACTGCAGAGAGAGAATTGCAAGCACTTGTGCTCTCGGCACTAGCCTACTCTCTACACAGTTTCTGTAGACAGTCAGGTTGAATTTTTTTTTACAAACTGCGTAGGCACCCCTTTACACGCCTGTTTTACATCTTTGTTGTGGGTTTCGGCGCAATAAACCTTAGGACCGCGGAACACCCCATTGGATATTAAATCACTCCCCGTCTCTGATTTTAACATTAGTAGCTGATTAGGGGCCTGATGTTTCACCAACTCGGGGTAGAGGGATGCATTCCAGCTAGTGAAATACATCCGCGAGCTGATGTTTTCCCCATTTTCTAAATCATTTAATAAATCCCCGGTTTTTACTTTTAACAGCAGAGAATTTGTATCCCCATAATAAACTTGAATCTCCTCCTCCCTTGGCCATTGTACCTTGCACACATTGTAAAAAAAGGACAACATGAGCTTTTTGGAAATGTCCTGTACTGAACAACCTCCCGCTATATTCTTGTTCAGTACCACATTTCTTTTCTTTGTGTGCAGAAGAGCAATGCTTGCCTCTATGCTCGTGAACGATGTAAAATTTTTTACTTACTTGACTTACTTTGACCCCAATGTAAAATTGGGGTCTGCAGTATTTCGTGCATATTCTTGGGGGTCAGTCACGACGTCACAACGGGATCTGTTCCATACGTTTTCACACATTTTGCCAAACGCTGAATTTAAAATGAGCTTGTACATTTCCTTTTCTACTTTACTTTTTGCCCGAGAGCGTTTATCGACAAAGGTGTCGATAAATGTCTTCAAATAGGGTGTTTGACTGAATTGCAGGACCCTATGTATTTTTGTTTTCTTGAAACGATTGTTCACCATCCAGCGCAAAAGCACATGGTGAACAACGATATTCTCTTTAGGGTCTAAGTCTGCAATCAGTTTCTGCTATAAGGGGGTCCAGTGCATCCCCAAATCGTCAACCAATGATCGATTGTATGGGCTCAGCGAGTTTTTTGTCACTGGTCGATTGATACAGGGGAAAACAAAATCTGTGACAGAATCATGAAGCGCCAATGGAATGTGCCCGTCAATTTCAAAGAACCGTCCTTGTGGCCCATTGTCCTCGACGGAGTGAATTTCGGGGATCTCACAAGGATTCTCAAGCCATTTCTAGTTTCCACATGGCAAAGAGTAGTGAGACATTGCCGAGGGGTATAACGAGTTCATGTCAAGGAAAACTGCATTTGACTTTACACCAGTGTCTTGTCCACTTGGATCTGCTGCTAGAACGTGATCTCCATGAAAAACATACCCACCCCTCATCGATATTTTTACAAAAAGGTGTTATTACACATCAGTGATCAACCCTATTTCTTCCCTACTAATTTTTAAATCAAGTCCATCACTAAATGTGGTGTAGAAGAATAATAACCTATATCTAATCCAAACTCTGAATAGATTTGGTCTGTGCTTTTAAAGACAATATCTAACAGAGTTAAAACATCACTGATCAAGCACAGTCTACAATAATCCCACCAATTTTTACAATTACCCTTAGCCCAGACCCTCCTGGCAAATTCGTATCCCTCGGCAGTGCATTCACTGTTGGTGAGTGAATTATAGAAAGCTTCAATTGGAGGTAGTTTCACTTCGCTTAACCGAGCACCAGAACAGTAATAGTCGTATGCATATACACCTTTACAGGTCAGTAGGTCATATAGTTCACTGTCTGGGAAGTGCTGTTTAAGCAAAGGAAAACTATCAAAATTGTCGCTTTTCTGCACTTGAATCAATTGACTCAATGCCCTGGGGAAAAAACTAAATGAATCTAGAAACCTGATTTTATTCCAACACGTATGCCCGTTATTCACTACCTGCCATTTCAACTCGAGAAGCACCAGCTTCTCGGCTGATTTGGGGATAATATTATAGGTAAATGAATTGTTTACCCATGGACTATCTACCCCCCTTCCCTCCCTGTACATACGTGCCAAAGCCTGTAAAATTAATTTTAAATTATAATTTGCGTTGTGAATGAAAACCGGTATAAAAAACTGCTGGCTTACATTCACATTGCACGATTGATGTGCAACCCCTCTAAAATTAATACCCCCTGATGATCTTTCTTGTCACACGTGGTTGTGGTCTCTGATTTTCTCCTTCCCCCCTCTTTTCCCCCTAGTCTCTTTCCCCTTAGCCCCCTCTTCAAACTCCCCCTTACAAACCCAGCATATTTTTTTTATTTTTATCGTGAGACGATCCTCTGCAACAACATTGGGTAATGGGTATTTCTCAAACGACAAATAGCTGCATTTGCAGTGCCAATTATATAGGTTAGTGGCTTGATCATGCACTCGTTCTCATCCAACGTCTCGACTATTACAGGCTGATATCTTCATGGATATCATTACAGGCTGATACCTTGAAGAAAGGGCTATTTTGCAAAGTTTTAGTAAACCTGAATTTTGGGTTCGTTTTAAAGATGATATATTTGATTTGTGGGAGCATGGTCACGAGTCTCTGGGTTCTTTTCTTCACTTGCTCAACTTCTTGGATCCAAAACTCAAATTTACTCAGGAATCAGAGATAGAGAGGCGTCTTCCTTTCTTAAATGTTCTGGTGCACCGAAATGATTCATGTTTCGAGTTTGGTGTCTATAGAAAACCCACACATAATGACCGTTGCTTAAATTATTCCTCTAATCATTCTCCTGCTGTGAAAAGAGGAGTTGTCACTTATCTAGTTGATAGAGCATTGAAATTTTGTTCAACACGTTTCTTAGATTTAGAGCTCAACCAACTTAGAGATATTTTATTTGGGAATGGGTATCCAGTTAGTTTAATAAATTCTGTAATTGCAAAACGCATTAAAATATTATCAGATAGTTACACAGAAAACACAAATCAAAGTGAAAATTCAGTTTATCTTGGTCTCCCATACGTTAAAGGGGTTTCAGACCACTTTTCAAAAATCTAAGGAGAAATACTATTTAAACTTATTATAGACCCAGAAAAACTATCAGGTCCCAAATTTATCAAGGTAAAGACCCTATCCCGATAGGTGAAAACTCCGGTGTCTACAGAATTCCTTGTTCGTGTGGTCTTTGGTATATCGGAAGAACTGATCAGCGACTAACGGATAGATTAACCCAGCACTCTAGTTCAATTAATAATACACTTAAAAAGCGAAAAAAAACAGAAAGTTTTTACTCTGCCGTTGCAGAGCACAGTTTTTAAACCCTAGACCATACTATTTTGTTTAATCAAGCTAGTCTTATTTCGCAAGACATAGGTAAAGTTCAGCACTACAGAGAATTTGTTCAAAATTGATATATACCAACATTTAGGTCTAGCTTTAAACAGAGATTCCGGTGGTTTAAAGATAAACAAGTCATATATCCGTTTTCTCAAAAGAGAAGCCAATACTTTAGTAATCCCTGAAATAAACCTTGAACCACTTTCCCAGTCATCTAATCAAACACGTGAACAACCCTTTAGGTCTCAAAGGGCGTCTGCAAGAAGTGCATTAACTAAAATCCGAAATCAGATGACATTGTTCTGCAAATTATTTAATTTATGGTTCGCTTTGTTTTTTGAGTGAATAAATTGTTTACTTTTCTTTATCAGTTGTTCGCTAGTATCCGTCGATGGCAGTTCATATCTTTTTAGATTTTGTGCAAATCACGGATATTGGCGAATAACTCACTTCTATGGTTGTTATATATTTGGTTTTAATTCTTTTAATTTTTGGCTTTTATTGAATTTTATTCATCTTTTAAGTTTTTGGTTTTTTCTTTGGTTTTCGGTTCTTTTCACATTGACTTTCAGCGTTTGCTTTTTGTTGTTTTTTTTTCTTCGGCACTTTCCTTGGTTACATTATTTAGTTTCGCTCTGAATAAGAGAGGCGTTTGTCCTCTCGAAATATTCGCTTTGTTTTTTCAGTATTTTCATTTGGCCTATAAAAACCCCATTTTTGCTCATTTTTTTTCTTTATGTGATGTCAGGCCAATGTGGTTTAAGAAATTATCTTCGTCATACTTATGGGGAGCATTCTACCAATGTTGTCACTACATTCATATCTCTTGTGAGAAAAAAAGCTAATTTGATTAATCAACAGTATTTTCTTCAAAATTGTAAAATGAACCGTATTTTACCCAAGTCAATACGACCTTCACTTCACTTAAACACACGTAACGAACGGCAATTTACAGAACGTAAAGGGTTTGGTATTTTAAATCATGTTATTGGCGACTGCAAAAGCAAGCGCTACCGGTTAAATCAGGATATTTTCAGGCTAGAGCGAGAAATATTAATTACGCTTTCTTATGCTGATTTTCATCAAATTAAGGCTATTGCTGAAAAATTCTTTTAAGCATGATTTTAGGATTTCTAGACAAAGACTTTTCGAAAAATTACACCGTTTAAAGTTGGAAAAACTCTCTAATAATCCACCTTTTGTCCCAAATTCGTATCCTGGTCCTGCTGTGATAAATCTCAGCTCCATGCCCCTTAAAACAGAGCAAAATCAGGTTCTGTTGAAAGGATTGAAATTTTCGATAGCCCCTTTGAAAATACCTGATAGTGAAATTATTGCGAACACAGAAGGGGCATTTCATGACTTTCGTGTGGATATTGGAGAGATTGCTGAGGCCAGAGCACAATTTGTTGAAACTTTGTTGGATTCGCCTTCTGTTAATAATCCTAATTTAAAAAATTTTAGTAAAAATGATCACTTGGTCTTACACGCACTACATAAAGATCATTCCAGGATTATTACGAAAGCAGATAAAGGCAATACTGTTGTTGTATTAGATTCAGATGATTACGACAAAAAGGTCAGAGAAATTCTTAATGATTCTAGCACATATGAACAATTAGCTACCAATCCCACAGAAAAATTTGTCCAGGAAGTCTGAAAAGAGCTTTCTTATCTAAAAGGAATAGGTGAAATTACAGATCAGTTGTACAAAAGGTTTTACCCACGCGGATGCACGTCCCCTCACTTTTATGGTCTTCCTAAAGTTCATAAGCCCGGTAATCCACTTCGACCCATTGTTTCTTCTTTTAATTCTCCTACAGCAAAAATAAGAAAACTCTTATCGGCTATATTTCGCCCACTAATTCAGGCTCAAAAATCCTATATTAAAGATCCCGCTGATTTTGTTTCCAAGGTAAAGCAAGTTTCGGTTAAACCAAATGCAAGAATTGGCAGTTTTGATGCAGATTCAATGTATACCAACTATGATCCTCAAAAAGCCGAACTGATTTTGAAGCAAAAACTTAATTCTAACCCATCTACATCAGAAAAATCTACTCTTTCGAATCAGACAATTCTTTCGCTTACAGCCCTTTGTAACAGAACTTCTTTTTTACTTCCATTATAGAGGCATTTTTTATAGACAGAAATATGGGCTTTCAATGGATGCCCCCCTTTCTCCAATACAGGCTGATATCTTCATGGATGACCTTGAAGAAAGGGCTATTTTGCAAAGTTTTTGTAAACCTTATTTTTGGGTTCGTTTTAAAGATGATGTTTTTTATTTGTGGGAGCATGGTGACGAGTCTCTGGGTTCTTTTCTTCACTTGTTCAACTCCTTGGATCCAAAACTCAAATTTACTCAGGAATCAGAGATAGAGAGGCATCTTCCTTTCTTAGATGTTCTGGTGCACGGAAATGATTCATGTTTTGAGTTTGGTGTCTATAGAAAACCCACATATAATGACCGTTACTTAAGTTATTCCTCTAATCATTCTCCTGCTGTGAAAAGAGGAGTTGTCACTTCTCTAGTTGATAAAGTATTGAAAGTTTGTTCAACACGTTTCTAGGATTTAGAACTCAGCCACCTTAGAGATATTTTATTTTGGAATGGTTATCCAATTAGTTTCATAAATTCTAATTAAATTCTAATTCATAATTTGCACTTTACTTTAAAAAAAATAATTTTTTTTACTTTTTATAACTTTAATAAATCAAATATTATTAAAATTTTAAGGAAAAAATACCAGCATATATATATTAAACTGACGATGCACATTCATTTGTATTTTTTTCAGTAAAGGTCAAATTATGTTCTGACCTTGGTAAGGCATCAGTGGCGTAATTTCATCAAAATCCTGGGGGGGGGACAAAGGTGGAGCCAATTTTCCCTAATCAAGTGAAAATGACAGTAAAAACTGAAAAATGAGCCATTTGATACCATGAAAGTACCATATAGTACTATAAAAGTATTATAAAGATAGTACTATAAAGGTAAATGTATACTAAGGGAAGCTGATACATTTCTGTTGATGCTTTAATTATGCAGGCTTATGTTAGTTTTGACAAAATTTTTAAAGAAACATAATTTCAGCTGGGGGGGGGGGGAACACAGGTCTGGGGGAGGGCAAACTAAGGGCTAAGAGGGGCAACCCCCCACCTGCTCAATAGCGAATTACGGCCCTGGAAGGCATAGGGGCTTTGAGCCCTACTCATGTTAGTTTCTGCTCATTTCGAGTTTGACTCAGATATTTATTGTTAATTCTGTTCGTTTTGTGTTTCATTTATTTATCGATGCTGATGTGTGGTAATTTTACGCTTGGTAGATTATTTGATTTTATTTTTGCTCATTTTTGGTTTAATAATATATATAAGAAAGAAACTAAAACGTAGTGCATTCCCTTTTGTAAACATCAGAAACCTACTGACTTTGATTGTAAATGGAGAAGAGGAAGAATAACAGAGACTATCTGTCTCACCTGTTAAAAAATGTGATTGTTTATTGTTTGATTGTTTTATTGTTTGTGATTGTTTTGACAAAAAAAATGAAGAGACTTTTGGGTAAACTGTCCTCCAACTCCTTACTGATTTCATGGACACAAGAAAAATTCAGGGCTTGGCTGTACTTTTGATACTTAAGGGTTTGAATCCCCCCCCCTCTTTCGAAATGTCTGTTTTTGTATGCGTTTTTTGTTTGTTTTTTGTGTAACCAAAACAAAGTAAAATAGCAGCGGTGCAGGTTGTTTGTTTTTTATCAGTTTTGCCATCAAAGCTGAAGATCGGTGATTGGCTGAGAGTTGCCGACATAGCCAATTATATAGAGTTGGCTTGTGGCGAATAACTGTTTTTTATATATCTATATATACAAAATCAAGTGAGTATGTGTGTATGCGTGGTATTGTGAGTGTGCACACTGAAAAATAAGCTAAACTAATCAAGTTTGAATTGTGAAATTTTGTGGAGCAATCTTGCAAGCAAGAGGGGGTCTGTGGAGTATAGAAGCTCTAAAAACTACCTAAAAAGGTCGACAAGCCAAAGATCTTGACTTGGAACTACATTATGAGGCCCTCATGCGGTGGTCGAAGGCCTGAGCTGCCGACCGTTGCGAGAGAAGGGAGATGACAAAAAGCCCCAGAAGCAACCTTTTTGCAAGCTAAAGAGGCTCTTTCACTATTTTTATATAAGCGAAATATAATAATGATTGTACCCATATATATTGGTTTATTGCTTAATGACGCCTAGATAAGGTCTGGCGGAGTCCAAGGGTAATGATGCCTAGAACTTTGTGTTTAAAATGTTCATGGAAGCCCTACTGAATGTCCAGAATTTGCACTAATATTTTTATTCAGATTGCTGGTTTTAAAGTAAAGTTTGAGTAGTTTGCGTATAAGTCCTGAAAAGCTCCTATCTCTTCACTTTATTTTTATCTTATATAAAGGTCTTGCTTTTTTTTTTATATATGTGTGAAGCTACAATAATGACAGTCGTCAAGTAGGGTTCTGAAACGTTGTCGCTCTGGAAGACGGAGGAGGATTCTGTTGGTGTTGTCTAGAAGAATTGCCTACGGATTCTTTTGAGAAGTCTCATGACTGACCGTATTTCGAAGAGTAAGCTGCTTGAAAAATGCGGTTCTTCCCGCTTTTATGGGTATAATTAGAGAAAGGTTGAGATGGCTAAGACACGTTCTGTGGTTGAAGGAAGACAGGTTGCTAAAGATCGTGCTTTTCGGCCAACCTTCTAGGGCCAAGCGAAAAGCATGTCGTCCCTGAATGAAGTGGGAGGAAGTTGTAAGGAAGGAGTTACGAGAAAATTTGGAACTTCCAAATATTTAGGGAGGGCAAGAACTCTTTGGTAGTTTGTTTTTAATCTGTTATTTAGAAACTTTTTGTGAGATGTCCTTCAGATTATTACTAAGGGATAAGGAAAATACCATTAGGTTATCTTCATTTGGAGAAATAAATTTGGAGTAAATTTGCAACTAGGTTGCTGACCTGACGGGAAAACCCCTTCCTGTTTATTGCAGAAATTGAATTTTAAAATAAAACACATATTTCAAATATAGAACATTGTAATACGAAAAATGAGTCAATGGGCCCCTTATTCTTTAACCATTGTTTTCAGGAATCAAACATTAACAGAAAGAACAGAAGATTGACTGATGGCATTCATCTCATCCCTATTGCTCTGGATTTAATTAAAAACACAGACATCGATTTGAGAAAAAATGGTTTCCGAATTTAAGTAAAGAGCGACATTTAAACTTAAAAGAAGATAAAGTACACATGAGGGGCTCTCACCCCTTCAAATCCTTGCTCTTTACGCGAAAGTTTGACTTTATTTTATGCCAATTGTTCAAAAACTGATGCTTTATGACAAGAGCAATATCGTAAAAGGTTTTAAATGATTTTTTTAAAACTTGTTTTTCTAATAACCTAAAAATGAAAGGGTGAGTTCAGCTGTATTTACTTTTTTAAGGTGATAGGTAAGTAAAACCCTTGTATATACAAACTAGATTGATCTGTTGTAGTGCTTTCAGAAATGTACTAGTCACATTTTAATGTAAATAGTAGGAAGTTAATGCGGCATCATCCCTTTTAGCGTATAGGATATTTTTTTCGTTTTTAGTACCGACATCACTTTCAACTTTCATTTGAAGCAAACTTCTTCAAATGAAGCAAATTTTAAATATTGGAAGCAAACTTTCGTTTGAAGCAAAATATCTACTTTCATTTTCGCTTGAAACTGTTTTTACTTCTTTAGTATTTACAAAACCGATACCAATAATCACGATCTATTAATGATTAAATAAAAAAAAAATTTTCAACTGAAAGTAAGGAGCGACATCAAAACTTAAAACACACAGAAATTATTCCGCATATGAAAGGGGCTGTCCCCTCCTCAACGCCCGCTCTTTACGCTAAAGTTTGACTCTTTCGCAGAACTCTACTTTATAAAACAACAAAAAACTTTAGCGCACAGAGTAGGGCGTTGAGGTGGGGACAGCTCTTTTCATATACGAAATAATTTCTGTTCGTTTTAAATTTTAATGTCGCTCCTTACTTTCAGTTAGAAAAAAATTGTTTTTTTTATTTAATTTCTGAACGTTTTTAAATTAATGCAGGTTTTGAATTTGGCTCACCGTATATGATGAATTAAAACGAAATTTACATATTAATTTTACTTTCTTTTAACTAATAATAACCTTATAATAACGTAAGTCTGATTTTTGGTCTAGTTTCTTAAGAATGACTCCTGGATCACAAAGGCTGTTTAATTAGAATAATAACCTCTTTTAAAAGTTAAAAAAGAAACCTTAGCGTAAGAGCGAGCTATTGAGGAGAGGCAACTCATCTCATATACGTAATTAATTGTGCATTGGCAGTTTAATATACATATATTGATATTTAGTAATCAAAATGTTAATAATATTTGATTTATTAAATTTATAAAAGAAAAACATTTATATTTTTTCAGTAAAGTGCAAATTTTGTTCTGGCCTTGGGAAGGCATAGGGGTTTTGCACCCAACTTATATTAATTTCTGCTCGTTTTGAGTTTGAGTCAGTTATTTATTGTAATTTCTGTTCATTTTGGGTTTCATTTATTTATCGATGCTGATTTGTGGTAGTTTTACGCTTGGTAGATTATTTGATTTTATTTTTACTCATTTTTTGTTTAATGGAGGCTTTAACTTTTCTTTGAAAATCTCATTTTGTGGAAAAAGTTTTTTTTAAATTAATTTCTGCTCGTTTTATATTGACATAGTCTTTTCAGGGAAAAATAAAATAATACTTTAAATCTTTTCGTTTTTGAGACTTTATAGTTTGGCCTTCTATTTGAATGCTGGAGAAAAATTTTCAGCAATTTTTAACAACATACACCCTTTTAAAAATCTGGACACAAATAGTACTGTTTAATTTAGTTTGATACCTTCTCTAGTTGACCTGAAATGGAAAACTTGATACTATTCACAAAAAATCTGTTTACTTTCTTTGATAGCATGGATACACTTACGCTATTTTGATTTGGTTAAATTTTCAGAGCAGAAGTAGCCCCCAAAGTTCGAAAATAATACCCTCAGTCGTTCTTGGGATACTGCAGAGATGCCTTATTTGGAATTAGCAATATCACGGTGCATTTTGATTTAATCTTAAGGCAACATTTATTTTTTAAAAATAATGGGAAAAAGAGAGGGTGGGCGTTGGAGGGTGGGAATGGAAGGGGGATTAGTTGCCCTCCAATCACTTTCGACTATTAAAAAAGGCATCAGCCCTTTCTATTTTCAATCGAAGGAGCCCCTTTCGAAGTTCCCACAACAACTCTTCGATACGAAGTGTCCTGGTCTAAACAACAACAACAACAAAAAATAACACTAATCACTTTCGACTATTAAAAAGGGTACTAGCCCTTTGAAATTCAAATCGATTGAGCCCTTTTTCAAGTTTCTACAACAAAGATTTCAATAAAAACCTTATATACCCCCAGGGTATAACGTATAACCCTTGCCTTGAGGGTTGTGGGGGAGTGTCCTCCTCAAAAACATATTTCCTATCTGGAAATCAACTACGCTGAACAAAATGGCTATCTCAAAATTTTTATTGGATGTGTTTGGGAGAATGATGGGCCCGGGAGGGGGCTAGTTGCCCTCCAATAACTTTCGACTATTTAAAAGGGCACTAACCCTTTGAATCTCCAATCAAATGAGCTTTTTTGAAGATTCTACGATAACACCTTCTATTAAAACCTTATATATCCCCAGGGCATAACTTAAAACCCTTGCCCTGAGGGCTGTGGGGGAGTGTCCTCCTCAAAAACATATTTTCTATCTGGAAATCAACTACGCTGAACAAAATGGCTATCTCAAAATTTTGATTGGATGTGTTTGGGGGAATGATGGGTGTAGGGGGGGGGGCTAGTTGCCCTCCAATAAATATCGACTATTAAAAAGGGCACTAGACCTTTGAATTTCCAATCGAATGAGCCTTTGTTTGAAGCTTCTACAACAACGCCTTCTATAGAAACCTTTTATGCCCCCAGGGGATAACTTAAAACCCTTACCCTGAGGGTTGTGGGGGAGTGTCCTCCTCAAAAATACATTTTCTATCTGGAAATCAACTAGCCTACGCTGAACAAAATCGCTATCTTAAAATTTCGATTGGATCTGTTTGGGAGAACGATGGGCGTTGGGGGGGGGGGTATTTGCCCTCCAACCACTTTCGACTATTAAAAAGGGCACTAGCCCTTTAAATTTCCAATCGAAAGAGACAGTTTTGAAGTTTCTACGACAACGCCTTCTATAAAAACCTTATATGCACCCAGGGCATAACTTAAAACCCTGGCCCTGAGGGCTGGGGTGGAGTGTCCTCCTCAAAAAAATATTTTCTATCTGGAAATCAACTACGATTAACAAAATGGCTGTCTCAAAATTTTGATTGGATGTGTTTGAGGGTATGATGGGCGTGGGGGGGGCCTATTTGCCCTCCAATCACTTTCGACTATTAAAAACGGTTCTAGCCCTTTGAATTTCCAATCGACTGAGCCTGTTTTGAAGTTTCTACGACAACGCCTTCTATAAAAAAAACTTATATGCCCCCAGGGCATAACTTAAAACCCTTCCCTTGCCCTGAGGGTTGGAGGGGAGTGTCCTCCTCAAAAAAAATATTTTCTATCTGGAAATCAACTACGTTGAACAAAATGGCTATCTCAAAATTTTGATTGGATGTGTTTGGGGGAATGATGGGCGTTGGGGGGAAGGGGTTTATTTGCCCTCCTATCACTTTGGACTATTAAAAAGGGGACTAGCCCTTTAAATTTCCAATCGAACGAGCCAGTTTTGAAGTTTCTACGACAACGCCTTCTATAAGAACCTTATATGCCCCCAGGGCATAGCTTAAAACCCGTGCCCTGAGGGTTCTGGGGGAGTGCCCTCCTCAAAACATATTTTCTATTTGGAAATCAACTACGTTGAACAAATTGGCTATCTCAAAATTTTGATCGGATGTGTTTGGGGGAATGATGGGCGTGGGGGGGGGGGGGGGGCTAGTTGCCCTCCAATCACTTTCTATTATCAAAAAGATCACTAGCCACTTCAATTTCCAACCGAATGAGCCCTTTTAGAAGTTTCTACGACAACTCCTTCGATACGAAGTGCCCGGGTATGGAGAAAAAAAACAAAAAAAACATCACATTGTGCCCACATCGTTCTTTACTTAGGCAGCGCTAGCGCGCTGCCTATGATATTTTCTGTACCTGTTAAGTTTCAATGTTGCTTCTTACTTTCAGTTGAAAAAACTTGTTATTTATTTAATTGCTGACCGTTTTTTAAATAATTTCGGGAAATTCAGCTCCCCCTCCCTGGAAAATTCCCTTCACCCATGAGAAATTTCTCCATGGAAAGATTCTCTCTCGTAACTTAAATTAGCGATATTCTAGGAGATCAAAAATATTTCTATGAAAATGAAACTCACAAGTTGAGCAATTCTCAAATCACTGAAATGAAGGAAAGAAAAGATCTTTAAAAAATATACATAATAATTCGTGTTCACTTTAAGTTTTAATGTTATTCCTTACTTTCTGTTGGATTTTTTTTTTTTTTATTGCATAACAACCACAAGCCGAAGACTTACAATATCTTTTGTTTATTATCACATAAAAATCATAGTTATGAAGCTTCTTAAGGTAAAATTAAATGCTAAGATTGACCGGAAAATAACACAAACAAATTATGGCTCATATCGGCCATTATTTAACAAAATTCGAACTTTGGCATAAAGAGCGAGGTATTGACGAGGAGGCGAACTTCCTCATTTAGACAATATGAGGGGGTTCACCCCCTCATCAATACCTCACTCTTTACGCTTAAGTTCGAATTTCGTTCCAATTCTATAAGAATGACCCCTGAATCACAAAGACCGTTTAATTTGAATAAATCGCTTTTTTGAAATTGACCTTATATGCCCCCAGGGCATAAATTACAACCCTTGCACTTGGGGCCCTGGGGGAGTTATCATCATAAACGTCCTAATTTCCAGAACTTTCAACTATGTTAAACAACATGGATATATGAAAATTTTGATTGAATGTGTCTAGTAAAATGGTGGGCGTGAGAAGGGCGTTAGTAACTCTCAAAACATTTTCAACAATTAAAAAATGCACTAGACCTTACAATTTCCAAAAGAATGAGCCCTTTTGAAGTTTCTACGACAACGCTTTCAATAAAAACTTTATATGCCCCCAGGGCATAACTTACAACCCCTGCCCTGAGGGCTGTGGGGGGAGGGGTTGTCATCCTTAAAGACCTAATTGCCAAAACTTTTAAATAAGTTGAATAAAATGGCTATCAAAGAATTTTGATTGGATGTGTTTTGGGAGAATGTGGGCGAGAGAGGGGGGTTAGTTGCCCTTAAATCACTTTTGACTATTAAAAGGTGTATTAGTCCTTTGAATTTTACATTGAATGAGCCCATTTTGAAGTTTCTACAAAAAAGTTTTACATAAAAACCTAACATGCCCCCAGGGAATAATTTATTACCCTTGCCCTGAGGGTTGTGAGTGAGTCCCCTCATTACGAATATATTTTCTATATGGAAATCAACTACGCTGAAAAAAACAGCTATCTCAAAATTTTTATTGGATGTGTTTGGGGGAATGATGGGTGTGGGGGGGGGGCTAGTTGCCCTCTAATCACTTTCGACTATTAAAAAGGGAACAATCTATTTGAATTTAAAGTTGAATGAGCTCTTTTTGAAGGCCCTAAAACAACACCGTCTTTAAAAACCTTATATGCACCGAGGGCATAACTTAAAACCCTTGCCCTGAGAGATATGGAGGAGTGTCATCCTCAAAAACATATTTTCTCTATGGAAATCAACTACGCTGAACAAAATGGCTATCTCAAAATTTTGATTGGATGTGTTTGGGGGAATGAAGGGCGTGAGAGGGGGGGGGGGGTGGCTAGTTGCACACAAATCACTTTTGACTATTAAAAAGGGCACCAGTCCTTTGAATTTCCAATCGAATGAGCCTTTTTGAAATTTCTACGACAACGCCTTCTATAAAAAAACCTTATATGCCCTCAGGGCATAACTTAAAACCCTTGCCCCGAGGGTTGTGGGGGATTGTCCTCCACAAAAAGATATTTTCTAGCCGGAAATCAACTACGCTGAACAATATGGCTATCTCAAAATTTTGATTGGATTTGTTTGGGGGAATGAAGGGCGTGAGGAGGGGGGGGGGGCGCGTAGCCCTCCAATCACTTTCGACTATTAAAAAGGGCACTATCCCTTTGAATTTCCAATCGAATGAGCCTGTTTTGAAGTTTCCACGACAACATCTTCCATAAAAACCTTATATGCCCTCAGGGTATAACTTAAAACCCTTGCCCCGTGGGTTGTGAGGGAGTGTCCTCCTCAAAAAGGTATTTTCTATAAAAAAAAATCAGATTAAAGAATCACATGTATTTCACTTTGCTTTCGGTATTAGATTTATTTTAAAGTTCCCAAACAAGCAAAACTGTCAACTATATACACCTAAACTTTGATTTATAGTTTTAAATTGTCGAAGCTTTCATCGGTTTTTTATTGTTTTTAGTTATGGAAACGGATCCCCTGTCATATGGAGACATAGAGGATGGCCGTAGTTTTTTACAAGTTCCCCCGAAGAACAAAAACATTTCATTGACGTCGTCTTTGGCTACATCTCTATCTGATTTGTCTCAAACTGCGTTTGTTTTGCCTAGACAGAAAAAAAGAGCTTTGGTAAGGTTTCACCGTTACTACTTTTTAGCTTGCGAAAAATAATTCAGGCAGAGAGATAGAGCAATCAGTATGAGCTTATAACGGCATTTATCGGAGGGGGGGTATTTTTCGATGGGGTATTTCCCGTGTGTGTGTGGGGGGGTACTTTCCACGGGGGGGGGAGTATTTTCCAGGGGTGGGGTATTTTCCGGAGGTAATTGCTGGGGGGGGGGAGTAAACGCCTAGAACCCGCAAATGTAGCATCCTTACTACAAAGCGTGTTGACCTCAAACCATTACAGTGATGTTTTATTGTTTTGCCAGGAAATATTACTGATTCTCTATGGTCTTATTCTATTTGGTAGAATAATTTGTAAAATCTGTTATATTTTGGTAAATTTTAGTATTTGGTATACTATTAACTTGGAATTATTTGGTAAAATAAATTTTTCTCTTTGGTAAAAAGCGAGTCAGTCAGTTAACTAAATTTTAATTTAAGGAGTAGATCTGCCGAAAAAATTCCGGAGAGGATCTAAGGTTCCAATTTTTTTTTCTTTTGTCATTATTTTTTTAATCAGGAAAATGTCACAAACTATCCAACTAGCTCAAAGTATTTCTATTATTATATGTTTCTGGTCCTTTAGGGGTTGGATAGGGGGAGGGTAAGTTTAGTCCCTCTTCCTTATGGGCACCTTTTGGAATCACATCCACTACTTAACAAAGATGATTGCAGTTGAACTACTTTTGATCAAAAATGAATTGATGCTGAAAACAGCAACATTATACTTGTTCAAAATAATCTTTCCGCCTTCTTGACAATACTATCTTTTTTGTGTTTTGTAGCTCTCAGAAAACGTCTAAAATACATTTTGCTCAAATATTGGTACTGTCAGTGTCGTCGTTTGGGAGAGGGCAGTTGCCCCCCCCCAATAATTTGGAAAACAAATATTACATAGCCCATGTCCCTTGAATCTCCGGATGTGGACCCCTCTTCTCCCCCCCCCCTCCCACTCAAAATGCTGGAGCTACGCCCCTGGGTAGTGCAACTTGGAAAAGTGAAATTAATGTGTATCGATGTGGGCAGCCCCTTTTTAAATGATTGAAAATACTTAGTTATAAAAGATTAGTTACAAGAATAAACACTTAATTATAAAAGTATGTTGTTTAAGAAATTAATTACATTCCTTTCGATTTTTTTATTTTTCATTATCTTGACAATAAAAAAAAATAATCAAAAAATAGCTCCGTAAACATGGCACGGAGACGAAAATTAATAATAAACTAAACGTTTCCGATCTTAATTTGGAGCAGAGCCAATCACTTCTTGGAGTCATTTACTAGGGTGAATGGCCTTACGTATTAGCTTATAATTACAACGCTTTTCGCTAATACTAAAACAAATTAAAGATTATTATTGTTCTTATCTTCATGATTAATTACCTAAGACAAGATTGCTGACATGAAAGTAAAGAGCTATGTTGAAACATAGAACGAACATAAATTATTCTAGAACCAGTTTAGACGTATTGGGAAGGAATTCCTTTAAAAACGCGTACAATTACCAACAGGATATATTTACTATCCTTTAATACATTTTGGTAAATGTATGCGAGATTCTATAACTGACATATGGACAAGGTGAACCCCCTGGTTGATTTCTTTTTGTAATGTCATTCAAAGTATACTAGTTCTCATTCCAAGTATACTAATCAATTCACTTGCAAATGCCCCCCCCCCCCTCCCTCCTGATTGTCCCATACATAGTCCCTAGTTATGTATTTCTCTTTACATCATTTTATTCGTACCCTATACCCATATATTAAATCAGTTATCTTCGCTGTCTGGATGTTATCTTCGTGTGGGATTGAGAGCGTAAATTACCAAAATATTTTTTGAAATGAATTAAAAATGTTTATGGTTGAAACATGATAATCTGATTTCTAAAATATCCTGCGTATTTTAAAGTAAGAATTGCATTGTTTTAGTGTTTTTTCTTAGTTTTTTTTTTATAAATTGCTTGTTCTATATACGAGACTATTATTGGGGGTGGGTATATGCGAATGAATTGATTATTATATTTGAAAAAAGCGCAAAATTATTAAAATGCCAAGTGTAAAAAGCATTGATTATTATATTTGGAAAAAGTATTAAAATCTGCTTATTGTTTTCTTGACTGAAAAATTATGGCTATCCTTCTTATGATAATCTTTGCTTTTTGGGTAGTAACAAGAACTTGTTGAATACTTCGGGTGTCACGCTATGAATACGTTGAATAGTTAAAATAACGATAAAGAACAACACTATTCTGTTTTTATTCGTCTTTGAAACACAGCAATACTAAGTTATATATTCGGGAGTAGATGTAAGCACTGTTTATTCCTATTACATTATATCTACTAATGAGGTGACTAATCAAAGAGAAAAAGTGCTGTCTCTTCTAATCATACATCAAATAAGAAAAATCATGTCAAATCCTTAGACCATTGGTGTATTATCTATGACAGCTTAGAAAGCAAAGCTGGCCACCATGTGGGTTTTAGCCCACGGAATATTTTTTGCCTGCTGATTTGTTGGTTATATTCTCAGTAATTCTCACTGTATAGTATGAAATGGTGAAGGAAGGTAATCTTTTAGCAGCAAACTATTTTATACTTTGAAAGAAACCAGAACAACCAATTTTGGTTTTGATTAACCGTCTATCAGTTTTCTGAGAACAATGTCTCAATACGATCACCAAAGAAAAAAAGTTCATCTTGGACAAAATCCCGAAGAAGGGCACCTTAAATACCAAAACAGCCAATTTCTGTGTCATGATTTTGAATTAGGGGGGGGGGGCAGTTTCGTCTGTAAGACATGTCTTATTTTTGGGGAATCCTCCTAAGAAAGTTTATTTGACATTTGCTGCATAAATGATTACGGACAAAATATGAGATGGCGCGCAATATGTCTTGAGAACTCAGAGGTTTCACTTATAGCTTTACGAGATTTATAGATTTTGTCCCTGTTCAAGTCAAAAATTGTCATTTTGCGACTGTAAATAATCGAAAAGACACATTGTGTCTGCTAAAAAGAGCAATGGAACGTAAAACTTATGCTCAAACCATTTATCTTGTGTTATTCACTGTGCGATTTTTTGATGTGATTAATTAAAAAAACTTTTCCACAAAATAAGTTTTTCAAAGAAAAGTAAAGAACTCCATTAAACCAAAAATGCGCAAAAATAAAATAATCTACGAAGTGTGAAACAACCACAAATCAGCATCGATAAATAAATGAAACCCAAACCGAACAGAAGTTACAGTAAATAACCGAGTCAAACTCAAAACGAGCAGAAATTAACATGAGTAGGCCTTACAATCCCTACGCCTTTCCAAGGCCAGAACATAATTAGCACTTTACTGAAAAAATATAAATGTTTTTACTTTTATAACTTTAATAAATCAAATAATATTAACATTTTGATTACTAAATATAAGTATATGTGTTTTAAACTGACAATGCACATTCAATTGTATTTTTTTTTCAGTTAAGTCCAAATTATGTTCTGACCTTGGGAAAGCATAGAGATTTTGAGCTCTACTCATGTTAATTTCTGCTCGTTTTGAGTCTTACTCGGTTATTTATTGTAATTTCTGTTCGTGTAGGGTTTCATTTATTTATCGATGCTGATTTGTGGTAGTTTCACGCTAGGTAAATTATTTGATTTTATTTTGCTCATTTTTGGTTTAATGGAGTTCTTTACTTTTCTTTGAAAAACTTATTTTGTGGAAAAAGCTTTTTTTAATTAAATTCTGTTCATTTTATATTGACATAGTCTTTTCAGGGAAAAAGAAAATAATTTTTTAAATCTTTTCGTCTTTTTTGTAAGACTTTATAGTTTGGCCTGCTATTTGTATGCTGGAGAAAAGCAACACACACCCTTTTAAAAATCTGGACACAAATAGTAGTGTTTAATTTAGTTTCAAACCTCCTCTAGTTGACCTGAAATAGAAAACTTGATACCATTCGCAAAAAAAATCTGTTTACTTTCTTTGATAGCTTGGATCACTTACGCTATTTTGATTTGGTTAAATTTTAAGAGCAGAAATAGTCCCTAAAATGTGAACATAATACATGAGTCGTTCTTGGGATACTGCTTAGATGCCTTATTGGGATTTATCATTATCAGATTCCATTTTGATTTAATCTTAAGGCAACATTTAGTTTTAACATAATGGGTAAATGAGAGGGTGGGCGTGGGAGGGGGACTAGTTGCCCTCCAATCATTTTCGACTACTAAAAAGGGCATTAGCCCTTTCTATTTTCAATCAAGTGAGCCCTTTTAGTAGTTCTTAAGACAAATGATTCGATATGAAGTGCCCTGGTCTAAACAAAAAAAAAAAACTAGTATACATTGTACCCACATCGATATTTACTATAAAAATGTCAAGCCTTCCAATCACTCTCGACTATTAAAAAGAGCCTTAGCCCTTTCAATTTCCAACCGAATGAGCCGTTTTTTAGTTTCTAGGACAACGCTTTCTATAAACACCTAATATGCCCCAAGAGCATAAATTACAACCTTTGCCCTGAGGGCTCTGAGGAGAACGTCATCCTCAAAGACCTAATTTCCAGAACTTTCAACTACGTTAAACAAAATGGCTATTTCAAAATTTTGATTGGATGTGATTGTGGAAATGGTGGGCGTAATAGGGGCGTTAGTTGCTCTCCAATCGCTTTCAACCATTAAAAAAGGCACCAGCCCTTTCAATTTCCAATCGAATGAGCCCTTTTGAAGTTTCTACGACAACGCTTTCAATAAAAACCTTATATGTCCCCAGGGTATAACTTACAACCCTTGCCCGGGGGGGGGGGGGTTGCCATACTCAAAGACCTAATTTTGAGAACTTTCAACTACGTTGAAGAAAATTACTATTTCAAAATTTTGATTGGATATGTTTGGGGAAATGGTGGGCGTGAGATGGGTTAGTAGCCCTCTAATCACTTCCGACTATTTAAAAGGGCACTAGCCCTTTCAATTTCCAATCGAATGAGCCCTTTTTGAAGTTTCTACTATAACGCTTTCTATATAAACCAAATATGCCCCAGGGCATAACTTACAACCCTTGACATGAGGGCTGTGTGGGGGTTGCCATCCTCACAGACCTAATTTTCGGACCTTCCAACTACGTTGGAAAAACGGCTATCTAAAAATTTGATTGGATATGTTTGGGGAAATGGTGGGTGTGAGAGGGGGGGGGGGTGCTTGCTATCCAATCACTTTCGACTATTAAGAAGGGCACTAGCCGTTTAAATTTCCTATCGAATGATTCCTATTTGAAGTTTCTATTACAACACTTTCTATAAGAAAAACCTTGCATGCCCCCAGGGTATAACTTACAAACCTTGCCCTGAGAGCTGTGGGGGGAGTGTCGTCTTCAAAAACATAATTTCAAGATTTTTTTACTACTACGAACAAAAGGACTATCTGAAAATTTTGATTGGATGTGTTTGGTAAAATGGTCGGTGTCAGAGGAGGGTGATTTAACCTCCGATAGCTTCTGATTATTAAAAAGGGCCCACACACTTCTAATTTCCAATCGAGTGAGCCCTTTTTGAAGTTTCTACAACATTACTATCTATTGATACCTTATTTGCCCCAAGGGCATAACTTACAACCCTTACCCCGAGGGCTCTGAGGGGGTTATCATCCTCAAATACCTAATTTCTAAAACTTTTAAAGACGTTGCACAAAACGGCTATCTAAAAATTTTGATTCGATGTGTTTGGGGAAAAGGTGGGCGTGAGAGAGGGGTTAGTTGCCCTCAAATCACTTTTGACTATTAATCAGGGCACTAGCCCTTTGAATTTCGAATCGAATGAGCCAGTTTTCAAGTTTATACGACAGAGCTTTCAATAAACACCTTATATGCCCCCCAGGGCATAACTTACAACCCTTACCCCCAGAGCTGGGGGGGGGGGAGTCATCCTCAAAGATATAATTTAATCCCGAAGATATAATCCCGACCTTTCAACTACTTTGAACAAAATGGCTATCTCAAAATTTTGATTGGATGTGTTCGGATAAATGGTGGGCGTGAAAGGGGTGTTATTTGCCTTCCAATGACTTTCGACTATTAAAAAGGTCACTAGCCATTTCAATTTGCAATCGAATGAGCCCTTTTTGAAGTTTCTACAACAACGCTTTCTATAAAAGCCTTATATGCCCCCAGGGCATAACTTACAACCCTTGCCCTGAGGGCTGTGGGGGGTTGTCATCCTCAAAGACCTAATTTCCAGAACTTTCAACTACGTTGAACAAAATGGCTATCTCATAATTTTGATTGGAGGTGTTTGGGGAAAAGGTAGGAGTGAGAGGGGGGTTAATTGCCCTCGAATCAGTTTTGACCATTAAAAAGGGCACTAGCCCTTTGAATTTATCGAACGAGCCTTTTTTGAAGCTTCTACGACAACGCTTTCTATAATAACCTTATATGCCCCCAGGGCATAACTTACAACCTTTGCCCTGAGGGCTGTGGGGAGTGTCCTCCTAAAAACATAATTTCTATCTGGAAATCAAAATGGCAACTACGCTGAAGAAATTGGCTATCTCAAAATTTTGATTGGATGTGTTTGGGGAAATGGTGGGCGTGGAAGGTGTGTTAGTTGCCTTCCAATCACATTCGACTATTAAAAAGGGCACAAGCCATTCCAATTTCCAAACAAATGAGTCCTTTTCGAAGTTTCTGCAACAATTTCTTCGATACGAAGTGCCCTGGTCTAAGACCAAGAAAAAAAATAAATAAATAATACATTGTGCCAACACCGTTCTTAACTTAGGAACCACTATTGCGCTGCCTATGATCACTCACAGCTAAAAAAAAAAAAAAAAAAAAAATACCTATGACTCTCCTTCTCAAGCCAAATACGAAATTTCAATTTCGGATAAAAAGGATTCAAAAGAAAAATATTTCTGATCAAATAAGCCCCGTAGAACAGGGCGAAAAATTGCAAATGAATTAGCGCCACAAATAAATGCTTTGGTTGGATAATTAAATTTTAATTGAGAGTGAGTAAACAAGAGATTTAGTACAGATTATGGAAAGATGAAGTTAAGTTTTTCGTATTCTTTTTTTTAATCTTATTTTGATTTTATCTTTACTCAACTCAGCAATGATTCTTGTATTTTTATTTTGAAATTAAAAAATCATAACAATATGATCTGGCGAATCTGTCGCTCTTGCCATACATGATATACAACGAGCTTTTGACTCATTAATACACGAACAGATTGTACTTGAAATGGCAAAGCGTGGCGTCCAATATGACACACTCTTACCCCTGAGAGTTATGTATGAAAACCTTGAGGCCGAAATCAAGATCAAGTATGAGAAGCAAACAGATTCCGTTAGAATCCCAGTAAAGAAGGGTGCTCGTCAAGGCGCACCTACTTCTGCTCCAGCTTTCAATAATAGCGTGAAAATTATCACAAGAAAATTATCTAAAATCTTGCATTTCTAGAAGTATAGATCTTTCCCTAGTTTGCTTTGCTGATGACTTATTAAAAATTGCCCGTGAACTTGGAGGAATTGAAGAGAATTGAAAAATTTTTGAAAGAGAATATGCAGCTATTGGTCTTGAATTCAACGCTTCTAGGTCGAAAGTGCTATTGTTCAACTGGTCTGAAACACTGAAGCCCGAATCCATCACGCTCAGAAACACTAACATAGCACCAGCTGACCATATTACATATATAGGGTTACCCATTGGTTAGACACTAAAGTACACAAGAACACTACTCGTTAAGCATCTCGAGAAACGAACGGGCTTTGTATATAGCAAAATGGTAGCAAAGAAATTCAGCTTTAACCGAATGATCTTAGCATGGCTCTACAACGCACTGGTCCTCCCTCACTTTTTGTACCTCAGCCCCTTCTGGCGAACTTTCCCGCAAACTACGAAGCACAAATTACGGTCGATATTCTTTAAATACGCAAAATACCTACAATGGTTTCGACCCTGGACAAGCAACACTTACCTGATCAGAAAATACAAAATAGTTGATCCCACGCTTACAATAGAAAAACAAATTCAACAGTTTAACAGGAAAGTTATTAGTCACCAGTGGCATGCGATTCTCCAGCAATAGTTCATGCTACGCACTGTCATTAGTAGAAGTTATTGCTGTTATGTAGTTGTGCATTTATCTTTATTCAAGTGTGTTTTTCTTTCTTTTGTCTTTGCGGTACTCCGTCTTTTTTGTTGTCTGTATGATGGGATACAAATAAATAAATAAAAAATAAATATCAATGAAAACACCGATGCGACTGAACATTCAAAAATTTACTGGCCAATATACTTTCAATAACCTATGCCTTTCCTCGCAGTGAAGCTTATTAGGAAGCAAGTATAAAAAGAAAAAAACTGTTGCCTATACTATTTTGAAAGCATTTAAAGATGGTCCTCCCTAGAACAAAGTTTGAATTCGCCTTGTCCAAAAAGTCTTCAAAGAACAGAAGAAATAAATGTTATCAAGAGAAGCAACATCTCAGCAAGGTATTCATGTCGTTAGGAGTACTTCCGTGTACAGAAACAAAATAATATGCGATTTTTGAGGTCCTGTCCATTCCAAAGGATGGGAAGTATCATCAGTGCAGACAACATTACATCTCTGCCTTTTATCTGCACTTCTAGGCACCTACCTTCTGTGCCCCTTCTTTTTCAATACCTCCAGTCACTGAAGTCTCAACTCTAATGTTTTCCTGAACACCCTGAACGGGTTTTTTCCAGCGTTGCCCCAATTTATGAGCAATTAGTTGCTACTGAAGCCCAGCTAGAGAAGACAAAAAGTGATTTGCCTGAGAATATAACGCAGAAAAAGACTGAAAAGTTTAATGATGCAAGGTCAATGAAAGAGCCTGCTGAACTAATAATCAGCCAGGTTTATGATGCAATCTCACTCGAGTTCAATCCGAAGTTTGCGAAAATTGAGCGGGCTTTAAAGGGTCTAAGAACTCAAATTGAGAACCTCGAAGACACAATCATTCGAGTTGAAACAAAGCTGGATTATTTTGGTCAGGAGTCCCTACTCGACAGCCTTGTATGTCATGGGGCCAAACTGTTACCCAGTGTGGAATGTCGCACGGCAATACTTCAAATTCTGAACAGCAAAATGTCTCTGACTGAACTCTCACCTTCTGATCTAATCAATGTGTACCGTCTCCGCCTGAATAACCAGACCCCACAGACTGAAGAACGTTCTTCTAGAGTTGCTCCGATCATTGTTAAATATTCTAGCAAAGATGTAGCCCGAAAAGTGTTTAAAGCAAAAACCAGACTTGCATCTACTATTATTTTGACATCGGAGTCCCTAACAAAGTGTCGCCGGGACATTTTGAATGCGGCTAAAGACAAGTACGGTCAGCGTAATGTGTGGTCAGATCAGGGTCAGATATTGGCAAAGCCTAGTGTAGGGTCAGCAGTTAAAGAAAATGAGGCCTATTGCTGATTGCATTTAGTATTAGAAGTTATGATTTGTTTGTTTGTTTTGTTTTTTTTTTTTTTGTTTTTTTTTGTCTTTTTTTTATCCTTCTGTCTCTACTTAATTTTCATTTTTTTTGTCCCTTTGTGTACCTGCTTTTTTTATTTTTTTTTTCCTCTCCACCATTACTTATTTCATGTTAAATTGTTTGGGCTTTATTAGTTTATTTCTTTGAATTTGAATTTGTTTGACTCTAGTTCGGGTGACGTCTCATCCTGGGGTCAGCGACTGCTTCAATTTGAAAATAACACAATAGATTTTCTTAGCTTGATTAATAATTCAGTACATCAGTCTAATAAATCAATATCAAATCCCCATTTTTCAGTTAGTAGCAAGTATGTATCGGATTTAGATCGAGCATTCAAACGAGATGCTAGTTTTTTTTGCTTCAGCTTAATGTAAAGGGCCTTTGTTCTTCCTTTGATGAGTTGAAAAAATGGTGCGTAGTGGCCACCCTGATTTTATTGGTCTTTGTGAGATTTTCCCTGATTCGAAAAATGAATCTCTATTGCATCTCTCTGGGTATAAGATGGAATGTTTAAATCGAAGTAGGATGGCAAGAGGTGGCCTTGCTGTTTTTGTTTCGAAATGTCTTCCGTACTCTGTTAAACGTAACCTGTCAAGAAATGAAGAAGGAATTTTTTAATCTATATTTATTGAGATTAAAACCCAAGCTAAAGCTTGGATTGTTGGTAATATTTACCGGTCTCCTAGAGGGTCTGTTCCCTCTTTCCTTCAGATTCTTGATGAGGTTTTGGAAACAATCCAACTTCATACATGTGAACTTGTCGTTATGAGTGACTTCAACTTTAATTTGTGTGACCGGAGGTAATCCTCGTCCTTGGATTTTCTTTCAACAATGCTCGCTTGTGGAACATTACCTTCTGCATGCATTCCAACTCGCATTACTAACACTACTGCTTTTTTGCTTGAATTTTTTTTTTCATCGTTGATCTTGGTGCAAAATATTGTGTTGACGAGTGATATCTCAGACCATTTTCCTGTTTTTTCCACGTATGATGTTTCCGATGCCTTCCCAGGGAGGAACCAAGGAGCTGGTTTTTCCGCTTTAAAATTTCATGGTCAGGGTTTGCATATTCTTAGGTCACGGTTGGCGGGTTGTTTGTGGAGTATTTCTGAAAACGAATCTGATTTAGATTCTTTTTTTAATTCTTTTCATGATACTTTGAAAGAAGTTGCCTTGGATACATGTGTTGCACCCCAGTTGAATCCGGCATCGAAAATAGCAGCCCCTTTGAATCCTTGGATGACTCTGGGGCTACTTAAAAGTTGGAGGAAGAAAAATGATCTTGGAAGGGTTACAAGTCCTCTAAGCCATCTTCTGGTGATTCTCAACTTCGACTTTTCAAAGCTTATAGAAGAGTTTACAATTCGCTTTGCCGAAATTGCAAATCGTTATTTTATTACAGAAAATTCTCTGCGTGTGGTAATGACATTAGGAAGACATGGCAAGTGATCAATTCTGTTATCAGGCCATCTCTTCTGCCTCCTTCTGTCCCTTCAAGTATTGTGGATTTTACTTCCTATTTTGCTAATATCGGCAAAGCTACAGCCTCTTCTGTAAGTCCTTCTTCATCTCTACTTAACTTTAGGTCTTACCTTGGACCTCCTTGTCCTAAATCAATGGCATTAGAACCTGCCTCTGAAGCTGAAATAGCCAGAATTGTCAATGGTTCAAGGGGTTTTTCATCTTCTGGCCCAGACCGTATTCCGACTAAGGTTGTAAAGTTTATTTTTCCTGTCATTATTTTTGCCCTCACGAGACTTATTAATCTTTCCTTGGAAATTGGTGTATTCCCAAGTGCTTTTAAGCGTGATCACGTTATTATTCTTTTTATAGGTGGATCAAGGAATGATCCTGCAAGTTAGCGTCCCTTATTTCTTTTATCAATGTTTTGTAAAATAGTTAAAAAAGCTATGCTTTCTCGACTTCTTAATTTTCTTAATTCTAAACACTTTTTTCATGATTTTCAGTTTGGTTATAGGGCAAAGCACTCAGCTGAGCATGCATGCGCAACTCTTTTGAATTATTTACATTCAGTTCTTGACTCTGGTCTGATACCTGCTGCTCTTTTTCTCGATGTACGAAAAGCATTCGACTCCTTAACACATAAGATACTTCTTTGGAAACGGTCCCATATTGGTATAAGAGGGAATGCTTATTCTTGTTTCTATGATATTTATCTGGTCGAGTCATCTCGGTTGATCCGCACTTTTTTAACCCTTCGGGAATAGAGTTTGGAGTTCCACAAGGATCTATTATTTTGCCGATACTCTTTTTAATATACGTCAATGACCTTATTAATGCGGCTCAAAATTTAAAACCTACCATTTGCTGTCGTCTTTTTCAACCAGCATCCGTCACTAATTGTGACAGGAGTTCGTCCTTACCGGATGCACTTATTATTTTGCTGATGAGAGTACTCTTGGCACAGCTGGTAGAACTGAGTCTGATCTTCGTTCATAGATAAATACCCTTTTTTAAAGAGTTATCCAATGGTTTGATGTAAATTATCTTGCCTTAAATATCGGGAAGTCATTTTTTCTCATTTTCTCCAGAGTTTCAAAGGCTTTGCTTGATAAAAATCTTTCCTTTAAGCATCATATTGACCTGATTAAAATGAAAGTCTCCAGGAGTCTTGGAATCCTTAGAAAGCTTAAACACATATTTCCAGGGTCGATTCTTAGAATCTTGTTCTACAGCCTAGTTCAGTCTTATGTTTCATATTGTTATATTATTTGGATGTCAACTTTTACCTCGTCTCTGATGCCACTTTCATACCTTATGATAAAGCAAGGTCTCTTATTAAGGAAACTAACCGTTCTTCACTTAAACCCTTGCTTGATTTGAAATCTCTCTATTTTGTTTCTTGTTCTTCTTTCATCTTTTTACACTTGCACGGCCATCTTCCTGCTTCTCTATGTAATAATATATCTTTTGTTTCTGATAAATCGATTTATCATCTCCGCACTTCCAGCAATTTACAGGTTCTTCATACTCCATCAGTGAGGTCTGATTTCAACCCTCTGACAACTTGCAACATGATTTAGAACACACTCTATGTGTCTGCACGAAGCTGCCACTCGTTTGGTATGTTCAAAGATTATGTTAGGGATTTTCTAGTTAGTAATTAAGTTGTTTTCTTTTTGTTTTTTTTTATTTTGATCATTGTATCTTATGATTTTTTTATCTTATTATTTTTCTTGTGTTGAGTCTCTTACAGGTGTGAATGTATGATGTTGAAAATGTTTTGTTTTTTAATTATTTGTTTCTTTTTGCGTTTCTCCCCGATTTTTTCCTGGCCATAGAGCCTTACGGGGGAGTTTATATTAAAGTGTAGCCTATTTTGTTGAGTTTATTGATTTAATAAAATTGATTGATTGACTGATTGATTGATGCCTAGTTCCTTAGTGCTCTCTCCAGCTCTATCTTCGTTTTTAATCAGTGTAGTGAATACGTCTAGTAAAATCATTTCTTTTGTATTAAATTGACTTTTGAACTATGCTCTTGAATGCTTATAATATATGATGTGTTTTTAGTTCTATTGTCGTCGTCGGTGTGGTATTTACTTTTCCTGTTCTAAAAACAAGCTAAGGGGTCTCAGACTGTCTGATGAAAGTATGTACGACATTTGTACCTGTGAATCAGTAATGGGGTGCTACGCAGCATTGGCTACATTTGTTCGATCTGTAAAACATGTAGCGCCAAAACCACAAGGAACGCATAGGTTCGGATATAAAGTTAATGTTTGAGGGCAAAGATAAAACCTAGCTCCTTCATCTTTATTTTCAACCCTCCGAACATGTAATTAGTGTAATTTAATATTCTGGGGGAAGATTGTCCCTAAAACCGCCCCCTGGATCAGTCCATTGGAATGCACAAAATTAGTTATAATCTTGTTCACCTGGATCAGCCCATTGGAATGCACAAAATTAGTTATAATCTTGTTCACCCTTCCTCACACTCTATTTTTATTCAATTTTTTTAGACTATTGCAGTGTGAAAATAAGCATTTGTTTATGATTTGGATTGGTTTTACAATGTTGCTCCTTGATTTGCCAGTAAATATGAAGTTGCCAGTGACTGTTAACTTGTTAATAAATGAAGGGAAAGATTAACTTTCGATATCAATCTTTATCAGGTCGTATTAAGAGCACCAAGGACATCAAAATAAACACCTGATAGAAGTGTTAAAAACACCAGGTACAATAAACAGGGACTACAAACAGCTAAAAAAGAGGATTGACAAGGACACCAAACAGGGATTGAATAGAACTAAGATGGATCTATATTTCAAAATAAAACACCACGGACTTAAAAATAAAGACGATATTTGCCCCCCTGGATCCATGTTAGGCCTATTCATACCTGTAATTTATCCGATTTTTCTTTCAGTTGTTTTAAAATTATGAATTTCTAAGGTATATCGCAGTATTGTTAATGTTGTCACGTTAAACCATGAAAGTAGGTGAGCAAAACAAGGTAGTTAAATTTTGTGTCAATTTCGGTCTATAAGAAATTCAAACTGTATTTTTTCCAAGATCACACTGCCTTTCTATGACGAAACAAATAAGAATTCCAATAAGGATAGGTCCTTTAATTAGAGAGTGAAAAACAGATACAAAAGTTACTGGATATTTCGAGCACACGCATCAGTGATCATCATTAGCAGCGAAACTAAAGCATTAATATTAAAACAAACTATGTTTATACAAAGGAAAATAATTGATTCCGGATCATAGATGGTTTCCAGTCCATTGGCTTAGAGAAACAATTAACTGGGTTCATTCAAAATGTTGAGTTCTTTAATATTGCCGAAATGTAAAATGAATTTTTAATGAAGGTGGCACAATATACAGTACTTTTGTCTTATAGCCACCACACTCAAGATCTTGTATCGCGAACATCAGACAACAACTGGTTTTTATGGTCTTTATACTAGACAATATTAGCTTCGGCTCGGTGGGAAACTATATTGTAGCTATATTTTAATTAAACATTTGGTTGGTATTTTGGTTAGGTTAGGTTAGTTTAGGTCACGTATTTAATATAATGCGGTCTGGGCGGCACCCTTGCATAATTCTTTGTTGTAGTATACATAATTTTTGTTGATAAAGAATTATGTTTTCATTATATTTTGTTTTATTTAAAGTAAACTTATTACTGTAAAATATAGTAACATCTCGCTTGCAAGGACAAGAATAAAATTTAAACATATTCTTCTTCTTCTCAGGATGTAATTCTTCTCAGTATTTAAACATATGTATACCATGTGCTGTTATTAAATATTAGAGAACCCTATTGTAAAGAATGCAATGGCTTCAGCCAAGAAGAATATGAAAAAACATGCAGAATTTCCATCGATATGAACAATAATACCCCTTTCCGTCCACCTGAAATCCTACAGTGAAAATACCATTAAGGATTTTTTCAACAAAACTACTGTTTATTGAAAACTTTGACTAAATGTTCAAATTTCGTCTAAAATATTAATTGCAATCTAACATAATAATTTGTAAGCAAAAAAAAATGAAAAAAGGGATGCTACCAATCAATTTAGAACCTTCGATGCTTAAAAATTATCAGCAGGAAATCGGGGATTTATGGGGATGGTACCCCACATCATATTTCGTTTAGGCTTGAGCATGATTTGAAAAACAATGAGAAATTAAAGTAACTACAAGTTTTTTTCAAAACTAAGGAGTAATATTGAAGCTTGAAAGGAATAGAAATTGTACCGTATATGAGAAAGTGCTCCTCCTCAATCACTCACTCTTTACAATAAAGTTTGACTTTTTGTTCCAATTCCTTAAGAATGACTGCAGAGACACAAGGGCAGTTAAAGTGGAATAATATGCTTTTTCTAAAGCACTAAAAGAAGTTAGTGTAATGAGCAAGAGGGTGGAGAGGGGGCAGCCTCCTCAAATACGGACTGAATTAAGTTCGTTTTAAGACATTTTTCGGCATTTTTATAAATGAAAAAACATAAAAGTTCTATAAGAACCTAACTATTTATAATTTTTAAATGCTAATTTAAGAATTAATGAAAAAACAATTTGATTAAATCTGTACTTTTTAATTATTTCCATTTAAGTAATTATTCTTTCAAGAAATAAATTTACCAATTATGTGAAAAGGTAAGCTTTTAAACCACGCATTATCTTTGTCCAAAAGACACAATGCGATGTTTTATTTTGGAAGTGAACATAAACTACCACCACTACCACTAATCATTGCAGCAAAAATCATCCAAAAATTACCAATTATGAGAAAGGGTAAGCTTTCAAACCGACGCACTATCTTTACCCAAAAGAAGCAATGAGAAATTTTTGTTTTGGAAGTGACTTTAGTCTACCACCACTATTACTACTTATTGCAGCATAAAAGTTATCTGTGGCCAACACAAAAATGGAAAGCCGTGTTAGTTTCTTGGCTGTAAGGGTGTCAAAGACAACCACTTGCTCTCGAGGGAGAAAACCTTGCGACTGGCAGGTCTGGACCCGAATCTTTGGAATTCTCAGGTGCGGCCTTATCCAATGCGCTGCCACACAGAGCCTTTGTACAAAAAAAAAAACAAAAAAAACTATGGGATGACAACTGCGGATAACTTCATATTTAACCCAATTTAAGGCCACTATGGGGTGTCAAGTTTTATTGTTCCAAAGGGGGACTTTGACTCATCATCTTGGTTTTAAAGAATCCAAATTTCCAAATAATTTTTGAGGACTCTGTAAGTTCTTCCTATAAATCTATAAATCTTCTCCTAGGGAATCAGTCTCAAAAGAGCATTTCTGGGGTAAATTAAAACCCTGAGCCTAAAAAAATAGGTGCGCATGAGCATCGCTATTGGAGATTTTTGGTCCCAGATTCCTCCAAATTACAGGCAGCAAAATACAATATAATTTGGATATGTTTTGGCATTTACGATTAGTATTTCAATACATTTTCAAAATTTAACCCCTCCCCCCTACTTGAAATAGAATCCAGCATGTATTCCAGATTAAAGTCTAGACTTGACATCCGCATCATTCTTGTTTGTCTCCTGGGGCAACCTTCGATGTCCTTCATCAGTGTCCTTAGAATTTGTTCGTGTAGCAAAAGGTTAACATTTGAACTTTCATTAGTATTGTGGTTAATTTCAAACTTAGTAAACCACAAAAAAATCTAAAGACGCACAGCCTAAGGTTCACTTCCTTGTTTTAGTCGGCTATTAGGAATACGAATAGATGAAACAGTTCATGATATTCGGCTCTTGCATCGTTTCTATTTAGAACTTTATATTCTTTTAAAAATAAGTTGAAATTTTCTTTGGAATTTTTCACATAGATAAACAAGAAGTTTCATCTCGACGCAACGATTTTTTTAAGGAATCAAGGTTTTATCTGTCTCTGGCCAGAGAGATTGACTCTAAAAATTTTGTCAGTTTTCTGTGGGATTCATTAGAGGTGTTTTGAATTGCATATCAGATATGTCAAAAAAAGCCAAGGTAATTTTTTTTCAAGCTATGATAGTTTTATTACACCAATTTTATTAGATCTTTTCCTTTGTTTATCTTTATATATAGAAAAAGAAAAAAAGCAAATGAATGTAACTTATGAAACTAAACAGCTTGCATTTTTTTTTTTTTTTTTGAGGAAAAAATAACAAAACCGAAAGCTAGTTCAATAATTTTTAACTGCACCGAAATCATAAGATTCCTGTTTTTCCAAAATTGTCTTGAAGTGTATATGCTAATCCATATTTTTCCCCTAAAAACCCACCCCTGTGGTCCTAAGTGAATAATTTGGGGAACAATCATGATGCTAAATTGTACATGAAGTGGAAAACCATTTAAGGGCAGAGCCAGCTTTGCCGGATCCCTGCTTTTCAAAGGTTAAATTTACACTAAAACAGTACACTAAATATACACTGAATTCAGGCAAAATACATTTCTTGGGGGGGGGGGGGTTGTTCTCCCCCATTTTTGAAACAGTTCTATTTTGAAATAGGTTTTTGACACTTTTAGTTAGTGCACTGCTAATAAATATGTATCTTCAAATTAAATAAATTACATATATTTGAAATCAGCATAAAAAGCAAAATCTTTCGATGCAAAGTTGTAATCAAATCTATGTTTTTTTAAGTGTTTTTTTTTCTGTTGGGGAAGGGTGTTCTTACCGGTCATTAAGTGGTGTCAATTAACAGGTGGTACGTGCTCCTAGAATTTGGAATTTTTTGGGGGGCGGATGAGTTCACTAATAATGTCTTTTTTTGGTATTTTCATTGAAAAAATAAAAAAACGAGAAATTCTCCCTTCTTCTCAATTTTTTAAAATATATTTTGTCCCCCTCCCCCTAATTTTTTTGAATTGACACGTTTACGCTTGTTACCCTGAAAGATTTGGGCATGGTTATATTTCTTCTCCTTTTAGGTATTCTTAAGCTTTTCTGGCCTTAATTGAATTATTATAGACTAGCTACAATTGATTGGTGCAAATTCATTAACGCTTAAAGCACCAAGGACGTAACAAAAACATTTTTGTCTTCTAGACCAACCGTACATCTGTTCATGTCTGAAAACTACATTTCTCTAACATTTCTCCTTTGGTTACTTAAAAATTATGAAGTTTTTGGGGCAATACCACATTTCGCCAATGCTATTACTCTGAAACTTCAAAACAAATAAGCACATCTAATTTGGTTAAATTTGCAAGCAATTTTTCTTCAGTAAATATTCAACTAACAACTATCTCTTGATTCCTAAGGACAACTACATCTTCAAAGAAAAGCTACACCTCCTGATTTTTACCCAATTTTTAACCATGTTATAATGGTAGTAGGGAGGAATAGTAGTATTCAGGAGGGGTGTGAGGGGAAAGGGTATTGGGGTGGCAGGGAGATAGGGTGGTAATGGAGTTGTGATATGAGTGTTTTATGGAAATGATTTTGTTGAAAGAGTTTGGTTTATTGTTCGGCTCTTTTGTCCTTTTTTAATTTCTTATTAGTTATTATTGTATTAAAGTTGATGAAACTGGCTATTATCTTATGCCGCACGATACCAAAAACATCATTTTTTTCAGAAATACTGCGTTTATATTTTGTTTTTTCGAAACCCATCCGATAAAAATTTTTAAAATAGCCATTTTGCTAAAAATTAGTTCAAAAGAAAAATAAGACAAACTCCGGTGTCAATACAACCCCCCAGGGTCTGGGGGCAGGCGTTCTAAGTTGTGCCCTGAGGGCGTATATGGTTTTTGTGAAAGGGATGCTCGTAAAAGATTTATAGAGGGCTTATTTGATTGGAAATTGAAAGTTTTAGTTCAGTTTTTGAGAGTCAAGAGATTGGAGGGCAACTAGCCCCATTCCACGCCTTTTTCCCCCAAACCCATCCGCTACAAATTTTGAGATAGCCATTTTTTAAATATGGCTGAAAAATTAGACAACAAAAACTTGGGTGTCGACACAAAAAATTCTTTTAAATGTTTTCAGTTTTATAACTTTTAGAAATAATTAATAATAATTTTTTTTTTAAATAAAAAAATAATAAAAATGTAATTAATATTCCTAAAAAAAATCTCTTAAGTGTTTTCACTTTTCTAACTTTAAAAAATAAAAAATTAATTAAGATTTTAAGGAATAAATATCAGCATATGTGTATTAAACTGACAATGCACATTTTTTTTCAGTAAATTCATTTGAATTTTTTTCAGTAAAGTACAAATTATATTCTGGCTTTTAGAAAGCATTACTCAGACTAGTTTCTGCACGTTTTGAGTTTGACTCATTTTAATTTCTGTTTATTTTGGGTTTCATTTATTTATTGATACTGATTTATGGTAGCCTAGTTGTATGCTTGGTAGATTATTTGATTCTATTTTTGTTCATTTTAGGTTTAATGGAGTGCTCTACTTTTTTTTTGAAAAACGTATTTTGTGCAAAAAGTTGTTTTGTTTAATTTCTGTTCGTTTTATATTGACATAGTCTTTTTCAGGGAGAAAAACTGAGCCTCTTATGAAGTTAACCAACCATCCCTTCCATAGGGGCTTAAATGTCCCCTGAGCATAACTTACAACCCTTGTCTCTAATCTCTGGGGCTTGTTTCAACCCTAAAGACCTTGTTATGTGATATTTGGACTATTTCGAAAAGACACATTTCGGGACAATACGACGTATGTGTAGGGGGGAGGGAGTAGCTACCCTCTGATCACTTTGACTCTTAAAAGGAGCACTGGAGCGTCTGATTACCAATCCAATGAGTCCCTTGCGCTGAGTGTTGAAATGTTGACGGGACGCTCTTTTATTTGTAATGGGTTTCTTGGGTAAAAAAAAGTTCAAATTTGGGGTTTGTTGACTCTGACTGCTTTTGACTTTTGGGACTCTTGGGAACTAGCAACTTTTGAAACCTGACCAGAGACGACTGATTCTGCAAAGGACTTTTGACTCATTTTCGACTATCAGAAGGGGTGCTAGCCCATTAAATTTCCAATAGAATGAGCCCTTTTTGAATTATCTACAACAACGTTTTTATAAAAAAAAGCGTTGTTTTAGAAAGCTTGGGGCTTAGAACCCTACTCATATTAACTAGATATATGAAGTTGGAAATTTTTCCCTTTGCACTCCAATCATAGCGCAACGTTAATACGCGCTTTACTGAAAGCAATTTATATTTTAAGTAATTTGTCTTTTATTATTATAAAATTGAAAAATAAGAAGAGTAGCGAATTTCTTGCGATTATATTTTCTATTATCAATCTAGTTTCATCAGACTGATATGCACTATAGTTCCATTAATAATTTTTTTTATATTCCTAATAATTTTTTTATATTCCATTAATAATAATTTTTATTCCTAATATATTTCTTTAAAATGCGTAAAGGAGCCGAATAGATTTTTTATTGTAAAACTTGACTGCAAAGAGTAAAATTGATTTGTTTGAAAAATTTAACTATTACCGTTATTTGCTAAAGATAATTGAAGTATTATTGTTCTATATGTTTAAAAGAAATTAAAATAAATAAGAATATTGACATGAAACTGTTTCTTTTAACTTGAAAATTTCCTATGATGTGGTTTTTATTGCTATTGGAATTTTAGCTTTTCATGATTATATTTTCAATTAAAAAATAAATATTAAATGAATTTAGTTTAAATTTGCTATGGTATTAACCACAACGCAATAAAGAAAAAGGACGTCCCAGGATCAGTGATGCCAGGTGCCTGACTTTAGGTTGCGCACCAAGGGAAGCGAAAATGCGCCATCGGCGCATTTTCGCTATCTATTTTTGGGGTGGAGTTCAAGATTCAGGTTAAATTAGATCTTGCAGGGATGGGTGCAAAAAAAAAAAAAAAAAAAAAAAATAGAGACAATATTACCAGATAGCGTGAATTTCACTTTTCAGAATACTAGAACTCAAAATCGGTAGGATTCAGTCTTCATTGGCTGAATTTGGCACCGTATTCCGAAATCTGAAACAATAAAGCATTTTTGACTGATTACATGCGCTTTTGGGGTCGAAATTTTCTATTATCAGTCTCTGGCTTAACAAGAAAGATATTTCCCTTAGTTCTTTGGTATGTCAGAGAATCAAATAAAAGAGGGAATGAATGAAGATCTAAAAAAAGAAAATACTTGCCAATATCTAAGGTGGTATTTTAAATAACTTTCTGGCTAATATGCTGAATTATTCCCTATCAATAATAGAAACTGTGATTAAAAAACTAAAAAAAGAAATAGGTACTCAGTATACTGGTCTTGCAATATAGACAAGTTATACAAAAACGTGGAAGTTAAAGGCGCATTTGATAAAGATAACTAATATATAGGATTTTCTAATGTTTTTTTTTTGATAAAGATATATATATATATATATATATATATATATATATATATATATATATATATATATATATATATATATATATATATATAAATTTATATATTAATCAATAATAATAAAGTTCTTTTAATCCATAAAAAAAAAAAAAATTCATAAAACTATCCAATTAATAACTCATAGTGAAGATAACTCGTCTGTGGGTTATTCACTCAGCAATAAATAAATACCTCTATATCCAGATACCGGAATAAAAAGATGGCTCTTCAACTCTCCGTATGGTAACAAAAACCAAAACTCCCAAAAAATTCAAAATAACCAAATAAAAATAAATAGAGTAAAATTCGGAGCATCCACCCCAGAATTTAAGTTAAATTTAAGAATTAAATTTATTCAAATAATAAAATCAAATAATCAAATAATAATTCAAAAAAATTTGTAAACGTCTTCCACAACTCAAACGGTCCAACATTCTACAGTCCAATGAGTCTGTCTAATCTCCTAAATCGGGAACGGAGGAGATAAGGGAAGTTCCGCCCCGTATTGGATGACTCTCCAAACTCACCCTCCCCCTCTCCTACTGTCTACGCTAAATTTTTCTTCTTTATGCCAACTACGTCGCCCCCACCCCAAAGGGTTTAATAAGGTAAAGTTTTGTATGGGAAGAACACATAGTAAATCTGTTATAATTATCCAATTATAAGGTTAAAATACATACTCTGTGATAGAAGCAAAATTGCTTTTGCACACAAAACCCTGTTAAGGTCAATTCCAAACAGTCGTGATCCCTTTGTGTCAACAAGTGAAATGGTCAAAACACCCTTAATGGAGCTTTTACAATCTTTTGAAAATTGGCCCCAGATGAGGTCAGTGCCACTTGTGGATCAGTTTGCCTCTTGCCACTTGAATCAGTAGAGTTATTCTAATAGTGATGTTAACGATGAAAAGGAGGACTAAAAATATTAAGTAGCATGATAGGGCTCAACTGAATACGGCCAATTTTGGAAATTCATTTTAATATGTGTTGACATCATATGTTTTACGTATTGGTTAAAACACAGGTCATTTACATGATATGTACAATAAAGAAATAAGATTATAGAGTTACGAATAGATCGTGTATGGTTAAGACAATCAATACCACCAGATTTTAATATATTATAGATATTTTCTTCTTTTCTTCATTTTTATTAGCTGCTTCAAAATGAATCAATTTCTTTTTAAAATTATTCCCATAAAAATATAGATTTTCGCAACATTGAATATTTGAGCGTGATTCCTATAGCCTAAACAATAATCATCCTAAGCTATAAACGAGTTTTGTCGCAAAAATATTTTAACACGACATAATATTTTTAATTAATTTCATTTTTATGTTCCTGGGCTCCCCCAAGCCATTCAGCGTGTCCCCAGGTGGCGATAGGGGAACGCTCTACATATATGTAGGATACCTCCACTGGTGGCATACACCAAGGGGGATCTTGTTCTTAGGGGTCCATAATAGAATCTTAGGCGTTCTCGCCCGGGTTCATACTTACAGCTAGAGCAGGAAGAAAGTCTCTCAAAGGTATATTCAGAAGGGCCAACTATTTCGTCCACAAGTTCCTGGAGTTGCAAACCTTCTCCCGGTAATGGGTTAAATTGCATGGTGATGCAGAACACCATCGCGGGAGGATCCTCTATAGGAGGACAACTGTGGCAGGGCGTAAGATCCAGATCTATGGACAACGGCCTTTGCAAAGGGCTGCCTCGACCTTTTCGGGGTACCTGCAAGACTAGGGACCTTGTGGTAAACTCTATTCCCACTTGAAGAGTGGCGCCCCTCGAAGAAATTATAGCCTAGTAAATGACACAGCATTCGCACGGGATTCTGACTAATGGACAATTTTTCTGGGCTTGGTATGGGCGTCTTTGGGCAGAAAAACCTCTTCCTAGCTAATTTATCTATTATGGGTTGCCTCCCCGTAGTAGCATAATATTTATAGGCATGAATATATAATGAGTTGGAGGTAATTGGCTTGAGACTGTCTGTACAAGATTTTAAGTCTTGTTGATAGAAGAGCATGGCCAAGTGCTGAAAACCATGTTGTGACCAAGATGGGCCCGGGATGGCACAAAGCCTCCATTCATGGAGGTCCCAGGGACTTCTTGCTGTCCGGTTCTATGCCGGCTTAAGCACTTTGGTGTAGACTTGAGAAGATATGTGATCCCCGTCCAGCACTGGTATCCGGGATCATTGTTTTTCTGAGGCGAAAATAATTTCAATGATTTAAAGAACATGAAAATTAGAACTTGGAATGTTACGACATTAAAAAATGACTATCGTATCGACATTTTGACTGACGAATTCAGATGATTCGAACTTGATTTATTAGGAATTTCAGAAACTCATATTCCAGGGGTAGGAAGCATGAAATTAGGTGATATAGAATTTGTTTAATCAGGCAGGAAGGATGGGGTACATAGACAGGGAGTATGGCTCATGATGAATAAGAAAGCTGCTACGTCTTGTTTAGGCTGGGAAGGTATTAATAATAGAATACGAATTTCTCATTTTATGACTAGAAAGTTCAGGGTATCAGTTATAGTAGTATACGCCCCTGTAGAACCGACTGACGGAGATACTAGTGACTCAGATGAATTTTACTTACAGTTACCGGAGCAAATAGATAGGGTCCGAGGTAGAAATATGATGTTGTTACTGGGAGATTCTAACGCCCAGGTTGGTAGAAATAGGGATAGATAGTAACCTAGCCTAGGTAAATTTGGTGTAGGAAATGAAAACAGTAATGGATACAGACTTTTGCAATTTTGTAGGTATAACAATCTAGTTATAACCAATACGGGGTTTGGTCATAAAATGACTCAAAAGTTAACATGGTATTCACGTGATGGTGAGACAGCAAACATTACTAATTACGTTATAGTAAACCAAAGACTGGCAGGATCAATACAGGATACTAGGGTATACAGTAGTGCTGTTATTGATGTTAAAAGTAAAGATCACCATCTAGTAGTGTCAAGGGTTAATTTAAAGCTGAAATATCGGAAGGGTAACTCCCGGGAAGTTATGATGTTGGTAAACTCCAGGATGAGAATTTGAGAGAAACTTTCCAGGAACAATTGAATACTAAACTTAAGAGTTTAAAATTTGATAATTTGGAAGATGGTTGGAATAATTTTAGAAAAATAATTTGTGAAGTTGCTGAAGGTGTATTATGGAAGAAAACTAGAACTGTAACTAAGAATATTAGTGAAAGAGCTTTATGTTTAATAGAAAGGATAAAGAACTTGTACAAGAATTATCTGAGTGATAGATCGTATGAAAACAAAAGAAATGTAAAGAAAGTGGAGAAAGCATTAAAGTATGAACTCAGGAGGTGTGAAGTGGAGGCCATAGATAAAATTGCCAAGGATCTGGAAGATGCATCTAGACGGCATAATAGTAAAATATTGTACTGGCACGTTAGCAAATTGAGAGGGAGTTGTCAATCCAGACTTGGCCCAATTAAAGATAGGAATGGGGTCGCAATTCGCGATAAGGAAAAAACTAAAGAGAGATGGGCCGAACATTTTGAGAATTTGCTTAACCAAGATAGAGTTGCAGGAAAAAATATAATGGAAAATGAAAAAGTTTGTGATACCTTGGATGTGAAGGAAGATTTGTTCTTTGAGGAGGAATTAGCAACAGTACTAAAAGGATTAAAGAATAATTAGGCTCCAGGTGCTGATAGGGTGGTAAATGAGTTTCTTAGATATTGTGGATCTGAGGTTAGATATAAGTTACTGAAGATCATGAATATGATTTTTGAAAAAGAGGAATTACCTAACGATTTTAGGAAAACCTTAATTAAGCCACTTTATAAGAAAGGTGATAAAAGTGAGTGTGTTAATTATCGAGGCATTAGTCTGGTCTCTGTAGGTAGCAAATTACTTAGTAATATGATACTTTTTAGACTGAGAAATGCCGTAGACAAAGTTTTAAGAGAAGAGCAGTGCGGTTTTAGAAAAGGTAGAGGATGTGTTGACCAAATTTTCACTCTTAGGTTAATAATTGAGAAGTGCCTGAGTTTTCAAACACCTTTGGTCCTCAGTTTTAAAGATTATGAGTAAGCGTTCGATTCTGTTGATAGAAGAGCTTTAGTGAAGGTTTTATCCTTGTATGGTATACCAGACAAATACATTAAAGTGATTAGTGTTATGTACGAGAATAACACTGCTGTGGTTAAGTTAGGAAATGAGGTTAGCAGCTGTTTTTGTATTAAATCAGGAGTTAAGCAGGATTGTATTCTATCCCCCTTTATATAGATTATTTGGATGGACTTTGTTTTAAGGAGCACAGGAAAGGCAATGGGAGACCACGGAATCAAATAGGAAGGAAAAAGTCTCCTGGACTTGGATTATGCTAATGATTTAAGCATCTTAGATGAAAGTGTGGGCAAAATGAATGAAGTTTTAGAGGTTTTGTGAGTTAAGGGTGCTAGAATTGGTTTGAAAATTAATGTTAGGAAGACTAAATCACTAAGGTTAGGAATAAGTGAAGATGGAAAGGTGACGTTGGGTAATGAAAAGATTGAAGTAGAGATCTATGTTCCATTTCTACTACTTTATGTTCCTTGGCACCTTTCCAGAGCATGTACTTATGGATTCTTGTACTTTATGTTCCTTGGCCCCTTTCCAGAGCATGTACTTATGGATTTGCATGGTTTATGTTCCTTCCTGTACTATTTGGGGGGATTACGTTTCTTGGCACCTTTACAGAGCATGTACCTATGGATTTGCTTACTTTACGTTCCATGGCACCTTTCCAGAGCATATACTTATGGATTCTAGCAGACTATGTTCCTTCCTGTGCTATTTGGGTACTTTACGTTCCTTGGCACCTTTCCAGAGCATGTACTTATGGATTCTAGCAGACTATGTTCCTTCCTATATCATGCAAAATAAACTAGCCTAACCGTCGTTGCTTTGTCGAGTTTTGAGTAAACAAAAGGATTGTAACACCTGATTGGCACGTTTTTATGCAATTTCAAGCCAGTGAAAAGAACGAAACGTCTTTGAGTCACATTTTTTTTTTTACAAGTAAATTCGTTGTTTCTCTATGATTCAATCCCAGCGCCCCCCTGCTCTGAGTGTTGAAAATGACTTCACGACATTATTTTAGTTTTTTTTTCTTGTCCCAAACTATTTTTTTTATCATGAACCGTTTAGAAACCAATTTGATCAACTTGGAGAAAGTGCAAATAGAATCGTTACTGATATTGATATTAGTGCGAAAACTACAAACTGACAAAAATATCCAGAACTTTTTTTTCTTATAGCCTTGACTTTGAAGACATTTCTTCATCTTAATTGGCTTTAGAAATATCATGCAAAATAAACTAGTCTAACCGTCATTGCTTTGTCGAATTTTCAGCAAAGGATTGTAACACCTGATTGGCACGTTTGTATACAATTTCAAGCCAGTGAAAAGAACGAAACGTCTTTGAGTCACATTTAAAGAAAAAAGTAAATTCATTGTTTCTCTATGATTCAATCCCAACGACCCCCTGCTCTGAGTGTTGAAAATGATTTCACAACATTATTTTAGTTTTTTTTTTCTTGCCCCAAACTATTTTTTTTATCATGAACCGTTTAGAGACCAATTTGATCAACTTGGAGAAAGTTCAAATAGAATCGTTACTGATATTGATATTAGTGCGTAAACTACAAACTGACAAAAATATCCAGAACTTTTTTTTTCTTATAGCTTTGACTTTGAAGACATTTCTTCATCGTAATTGGCTTTAGAAATATCATGCAAATAAATTAGCCTAGCCGTACTTTCTTTGTTAAGATTTGATCAAAAAAAAGGATTTCTTCAGATGACTGATCTGTTTTCATGCAATGTCAAACCAGTGAAAAGATCGAGACGTCTATGAGTTACATTTTTTTTAAAGTGAATTCATTGTTTCTCCATGATGCAATCCAAGAATCCCTCTACTCTGTGTGTTGAAAATGATTTCACGACATTGTTTTAGGTTTTTTTTTCTTGTCCCAAACTATTTTTTTTTATCATGAACCGTTTAGAGACCAATTTGTTCAACTTGGAGAAAGTTCAAATAGAATCGTTGCTGATATTGATATTAGTGCGTAAACTACAAACTGACAAAATATCCAGAACATTTTTTTTCTTATAGCCTTGACTTTGAAGACATTTCTTCATCTTGATTGGCTTTAGAAATATCATGCAAAATAAGCTAGCCTAACCGTCGTTGTTTTGTCGAATTTTGAGCAAACAAAAGGATTGTAACACCTGATTGGTTCGGTTGTATGCAATTTCAAGCCAGTGAAAAGAACGAAGCGTCTTTGAGTCACATTCTTTTTTTAAAGTAAATTAGTTGTTTCTCTATGATTCAATCCCAGCGCCCCCCTGCTGAGTGTTGAAAATGATTTCACGAAATTATTTTAGGTTTTTTTTCTTGTCCCAAACTATTTTTTTTTATCATGAACTGTTTACAGAGCAATTTGATCAACTTGGAGAAAGTTCAAATATAATCGTTACAGATATCGATATTAGTGCGTAAACTACAAACTGACAAAGATATCCAGAACTTTTTTTTTCTTATAGCCTTGACTTTGAAGACATTTCTTCATCTTAATTGGCTTTAGAAATATCATGCAAAATAAACAAGCCTAACCGTCGTTGCTTTGTCGAATTTTGAGCAAACAAAAGGATTGTAACACCTGATTGGTCCGTTTGTATGCAATTTCAAACCAGTGAAAAGAACGAAACGTCTTTGAGTCAAATTTTTTTTTACAAGTAAATTCTTTGTTTCTCTATAATTCAATCCCAACGTCCCCCTGCTCTGAGTGTTGAAAATGATTTCACGACATTATTTTAGTTTTTTTTTCTTGCCCCAAACTATTTTTTTTCATCGTGAACCGTTTAGACCAATTTGATCAACTTGGAGAAAGTTCAAATAGAATTGTTACTGATATTAGTGCGTAAACTACAAACTGACAAAATATCCAGAACTTTTTTTCTGATAGCCTTGACTTTGAAGACATTTCTTCATCTTAATTGGCTTTAGAAATATCATGCAAAATAAACTAGTCTAACCGTCGTTGCTTTTTTGAATTTTGAGCAAAAAAAAAGGATTGTAACACCTTATTGGCTAGTTTGTATGCAATTTCAAGCCAGTGAAAAGAACGAAACGTCTTTGAGTCCCATTTTTTTTAACAAGTAAATACGTTGTTTCTCTATGATTCAATCCAAGCGTTCCCCTGCTCTGAGTGCTAAAAACGATTTCACAACGTTATTTTAGATTTTTTTTTCTTGTCCCAAACTATTTTTTTTATCATGAACTGTTTAGAGACCAATTTGATCAACTTGGAGAAAGTTCAAATAGAATCGTTACTGATATTGATATTAGTGCGTAAACTACAAACTGACAAAAATATCCAGAAATTTTTTTTCTTATAGCCTTGACTTTGAAGACATTTCTTCATCTTAATTGGCTTTAGAAATATCATGCAAAATAAACTAGCCAAACCGTCGTTGCTTTGTCGAATTTTGAGAAAACAAAAGGATTGTAACACCTTATTAGCTCGTTTGTATGCAATTTCAAGCCAGTGAAAAGAACGAAACGTCTTTGAGTCACATTTTTTTAACAAGTAAATTCGTTGTTTCTCTATTATTCAATCCCAACGCCCCCTGCTCTGAGTGTTGAAAATGATTTCACGACATTATTTTAGTTTTTTTTCTTGCCTCAAACTATTTTTTTTATCATGAACCGTTTAGAGACCAATTTGATCAACTTGGAGAAAGTTCAAATAGAATCGTTACTGATATTGTTATTAGTGCGTAAACTACAAACTGACAAAAATATCCAGGACTTTTTTTTTCTTATAGCCTTGACTTTGAAAACATTTCTTCATCTTAATTGGCCTTAGAAATATCATGCAATATAAACTAGCCTAACCGTCGTCGCTTTGTCGAGTCTTGAGCAAGCAAAAGGACTGTAACACCTGATTGGCACGTTTGTATGCAATTTCAAGCCAGTGAAAAGAACGAAACGTTTTTGAGTCACATTTTTTTTTACAAGTAAATTCGTTGTTTCTCTATGATTCAATCCCAGCGCCCCCCTGCTCTGACTGTTGAAAATGACTTCACGACATTATTTTTTTTTTTTCTTGTCCCGAACTATTTTTTTTATCATGAACCGTTTAGAAACCAATTTGATCAACTTGGAGAAAGTGCAAATAGAATCGTTACTGATATTGATATTAGTGCGTAAACTACAAACTGACAAAAATATCCAGAACTTTTTTTTCTTATAGCCTTGACTTTGAAGACATTTCTTCATCTTAATTGGCTTTAGAAATATCATGCAAAATAAACTAATCTAACCGTCGTTGCTTTGTCGAATTTTCAGCAAAGGATTGTAACACCTGATTGGCACGTTTGTATACAATTTCAAGCCAGTGAAAAGAACGAAACGTCTTTGAGTCACATTTAAAGAAAAAAGTAAATTCATTGTTTCTCTATGATTCAATCCCAACGACCCCCTGCTCTGAGCGTTGAAAATGATTTCACAACATTATTTTAGTTTTTTTTTCTTGCCCCAAACCATTTTTTTTTATCATGAACCGTTTAGAGACCAATTTGATCAACTTGGAGAAAGTTCAAATAGAATTGTTACTGATATTGATATTAGTGCGTAAACTACAAACTGACAAAAATATCCAGAACTTTTTTTTTATAGCCTTGACTTTGAAGACATTTCTTCATCTTAATTGGCTTTAGAAATATCATGCAAAATAAACTAGCCTAACCGTCGTTGCTTTGTCGAATTTTGAGCAAACAAAAGGATTGTAACACCTGATTGGTTCGTTTGTATGCAATTTCAAGCCAGTGAAAAGAACGAAACGTCTTTGAGTCACATTCTTTTTTTAAAGTAAATTAGTTGTTTCTCTATGATTCAATCCCAGCGCCCCCCTGCTGAGTGTTGAAAATGATTTCACGACATTATTTTAGGTTTTTTTTCTTGTCCCAAACTATTTTTTTTATCATGAACTGTTTAGAGACCAATTTGATCATCTTGGAGAAAGTTCAAATAGAATCGTTACTGATATTGATATTAGTGCGTAAACTACGAACTGTCAAAAATATCCAGAACTATTTTTTCTTAAAGCCTTGACTTAGAAGACATTTTTTCATCTTAATTGGATTTAGAAATATCATGCAAAATAAACTAGCCTAACCGTCGTTGCTTTGTCGAATTTTGAGCAAACAAAAGGATTGTAACACCTGATTGGTCCGTTTGTATGCAATTTCAACCCACTGAAAAGAACGAAACGTCTATGAGTCACATTTTTTATTACAATAAATTCGTTGTTTTTCTATAATTCAATCCCAACGCCCCCCTGCTCTATGTGTTGAAAATGATTTCACGACATTATTTTAGTTTTTTTTTCTTGCCCCAAACTATTTTTTTTTATCATGAACCGTTTAGAGACCAATTTGATCAACTCGGAGAAAGTTCAAATAGAATCGTTACTGATATTGATATTAGTGCGTAAACTACAAACTGACAAAAATATCCAGAACTTTTTTTCTTATAGCCTTGACTTTGAACTACAAATAGCCTTTGTGCGTAAACTACAAACTGACAAAAATATCCAGAAATCTTTTTTCTTATAGCCTTGACTTTGAAGACATTTCTTCATCTTAATTGGCTTTAGAAATATCATGCAAAATAAACTAGCCTAACCGTCGTTGCTTTGTCGAATTTTGAGCAAACAAAAGGATTGTAACACCTGATTGGTTCGTTTGTATGCAATTTCAAGCCAGTGAAAAGAAAGAAACGTCTTTGAGTCACATTTTTTTTACAAGTAAATTCGTTGTTTCTCTATGATTCAATCCCAGTGCTCCCCTGCTCTAAGTGTTGAAAATGATTTCACGAAGTTATTTTAATTTTTTTTCTTGTCCCAAACTATTTTTTTTATCATGAACTGTTTAGAGACCAATTTGATCAACTTGGAGAAAGTTCAAATAGAATCGTTACTGATATTGATATTAGTGCGTAAACTACAAACTGACAAAAATATCCAGAAATTTTTTTTCTTATAGCCTTGACTTTGAAGACATTTCTTCATCTTAATTGGCTTTAGAAATATCATGCAAAATAAACTAGCCTAATCGTCGTTGCTTTGTCCAATTTTGAGCAAACAAAAGGATTGTAACACCTGATTGGCTCGTTTGTATGCAATTTCAAGCCAGTGAAAAGAACGAAACATCTTTGAGTCACATTTTATTAAAAAGTAAATTCGTTGTTTCTCTATGATTCAACCCCAACACCCCCCTGGTCTGAGTGTTGAAAATGATTTCACTATATTATTTTAGATTTTTGTTCTTGTCCCAAACTTTTTTTTTATCATGAACTGTTTAGAGACCAATTTGATCAACTTGGAGAAAGTTCAAATAGAATCGTTACTGTTATTTGTGTAAGTGCGTAACCTACAAACTGACGAAAATATCCAGGACTTTTTTTTCTTATAGCCTTGACTTGGAAGACATTTCTTCATCTTAATTGGCTTTAGAAATATCATGTAAAATAAACTAGCCCAACTGTCGTTTCTTTGTCTAATTTAGATCAAACAAAAGGATTGTAACACCTGATTGGCTTGGTTGTATGCAAGTTCAAGCGTTGGGTTCATTAATGTTGAAAACATCAAGTCCCTGTATGAATTGTATCTGCACCAATCCCGTTGTGGCAATTGATTTTATTTTATCGTATGACTCCTGCAAAATACTGTAACATTAGTAGATTTTTTTTCGGCTTTCCCACAAATATTTTATCGCAATTTTTAATTATTTTAGTTAAGAGTATTGTTTTGCCCGACATTGAAGGCCCACACAGAAATGACCTGACTGGTGTTTTAAATTGATAAATGTTCCCTTCAACAGTTCAACCAGACACGTAACTCTAGACCATAGTTTTTTAATGACTAAATAATTTCCCTACCAGTCCATTCAAGAATAATAATGAGAAGAACAAAATCAATAAAGAATCATATTTCTTGTATTATAAAAAACAACACTTTACAGAAAACAAAGAAAAATACACTTTTTAATTTATTTACAAATACAACATTTAATGAAACTTACACTGAATAATATCACTTTTTTTCAATGTAACATATATATTTACAAAAAAAAATCTGCTCTAAGTAAAAAAAAATATAACTTTGGTAGTGGCGGTGCGCCCCCCCCCCCCGCTGGCGGTCTCCCCCCCCCCCCAGGCCGTGAGCCCCCCCCCCTCCCCGGGCCGTGAGGACCCCCCCAAGGTTTTGGGAAAAATTTATTGGACTTTATTGAAAACGAGACTTTCCCTATGGCTAACACATTCGGCTCGGTCGGAAGTTAAATAGTGTCCCAGGGGGAGGGTAGTCACACCGTCTTGACAAACATAGACCTTGTCGGAAATGGTGTTCATGGCAATTTCTTCTACATTTACAGTAAAGTTCCTGTAGTTGTGGGAACGCATTGCCAGCAATTTGGCTCTTGGAATTGTATTTTGAACAATACAGTTCCTATAGATGTCCATGTCGAAATTCTTATCCACATAGCGCGTGGGTACTCCTTTGCAATGTTCCTTGATTTCCTCGTCGTGTGTCTGCATAAAGTACACCTTCGGACTTACAAACATACCACCGGAAATCATGTCGCTTCCCGTTTCTAATTTTAAAAATAAAAGCTGATTTCGCGCCCGACATTTCACTAGCTCTGGGTAAAGCCCACTCCAATTGGTGTACTCCAACCGTGAGCTGATAATTTCACCGTGCGCCAAATCATCAAGTAGGTTTGGGGTTTTTACTTTTATCAGTAGAGAATCTGTGTCCCCGTAGCAGACCTCTACTTGCCCCTTCTCCGGCCACTGTACTCTAGCCACATTGTAGTAGAATTCCAACATGAGCTTTTTAGAGATCTCCAAGATCGCACTGCCTGCAGCAATATTTTTATTCAGGACAATGTTTCTTTTTTTTTATTCAATAGTACCATGTCCGGACCAATGATTGTTAAGAAAGTGTAATTTGAATCGGCAATAATTCGACCACATTGTTTGGGATCGGTCACGACGTCACAACGATTCCTATTGCGAACACTCTCACACATTTTGCCAAAAGCCGAATTCAAAATGAGCTTATAAATTTCTTTTTCGGCTTTCGTTTGCGCATCAGAACGTTTCTTGACAATGGTGTCAACAAACGTTTTCAGATATGGTTTTTGACTAAACTGGAGGGTTTTATGAATCTTTGTGACGTTGAAACCGTTGTTGCACATCCATTTTAAAGCCACATGATGTACAACAATATTTTTTTTTGGCAGAAGGTCAGCAATAAGTTTTTGTTTTGAAGGTGACCAATGCAATCCGTCCACCTTGACTAAACGCCTATTACGGGGGCTCAAAGAGTCCCTAGTCACAGGTCTATTGATGCATGGGAAAGCAAAATCCTTTACTGAATCGTGAAGCTCAACTGGTATCTCTCCATCAATTTCAAAAAACCATCCAACCGCCTCATTCTCCTCAACACTGTCAATGTTAGGGAAATGGAGAGCTTGAGGGTCATTGAGCCATTTATAGTCATCGCAGGGTAGCACGTAATGGGACATGGCCGAGGGGTAGAGAGAATTCATATCAAGTAAAACTGCATCCGATTCTGTCCCCGTCTTCTCTCCAGTTGGATCAGTTTCCAAGATACGATCCCCGTGAAAAATGTATCCACACCTCATTGACCTCTCAATGAACAGGTGCTGATCGATGTCGGTGATTAGCCCAATATTTTCCCGCTAATTTTATGATGATGTCTACCACCAAACAGAGGATGAAATATTAATACTCCTACTCAATCTTAAATTTCCCATTGGTTGTTTCCGTATTTTTATACATAATTTTTAAGACAGTTAACAAATGAATTATTAAACACAGCTTTGAGAAATCAAGCCCATTTTTAAACCATCCCGCTGCCCAGACTTGTTTAGCAAAACTGTATTCATCGGGGGTGCACCTACGGTCGTGTAGACTGTCGTAAAACGATTCGATCGAGGGAATAGTTTCCTCGGTGAATCTCGACATGGATCAATAATAATCATAAGGAAATATTCCCTTGACCGTCAACAAATCATATAAATCATTTGGAAATTGTTGCTTGAGAAGGGGGAAAGCGTTGCAGCCGTCATCGTTTTTCTGCACTTGAATTAATTCGCTCAATGATTTAGGGAAAAAACTGTAGGAATCTAAAAAGCGAATTTTATTCGTGTACTCAACGACGTCTTCAACATATCTCCACATAAATTCCAAAACAAGCAACTTTTCCGATGATTTCGGAATTATTTTGTAGTAAAAATTGTCTATGACCCATGCATCATCCACAGCTCCATTTCTTTGAAGATGTTCCATTACTGGTAGCACATACTTCAGATCGTAGTTAGAATTATGTATAAAAACCGGAAGAAAGAGTTGCTGTTTAATTTTTAAATTACATGAATTGTGAGCCCACCCCCGAAAGTTACTTTTTCCCGTTGAATTGGGGTCAATGAGATGATTGTAAATCTGGACAGCGTCTTTTCGGACAAGAGCACCCCTACAAACCCAACAAATTGTTCCCTTTTCTAGTGCCAGTTGTCCTTTATATGATAATGACATTGGGTATTTGATGTGACGCAATCGTGAAATTGCACCGTTTGCTGTTTTTATTAAAGACACCAAAACTTCTCCATGCTACCCTCCTCATCCATAGTAAAAAAAAACTCTTCTAGCTGCATTTTATTATTGGAATCGTGACGGGCATGCGCATAGGAACACGCAACTAGTTTGTGTTCCGTGACTATATTTGGCCTTGATGGGTTCAATGCCTCCACCAGTCTTGATTCACAGTCAAAACATACTTTATCAACTTGTAGCAGAGAATTAAATTGTAAAGTATCTTTGCCTTCTGCCGGCATTTCTATTCTTTGATTGCCATGAATTTTACAATATCTCATGTGATCCAAGAATGTTCGCTCAGATCTAAATGGAGAAAGGCACATGGGGCAATAGTGACATTCCCCTTTCTGAACGCCTTGGGATAAGAATTGACTTATTGCCGTAACGGGGAAAAAATGACCATAGGAATTTACATCTTTGGGGGGCTCATAAATAACCCAAACCCAATTTTTAACATTATCTACCGATGGTGTCCTAACTGAATATAAAACTCTTTTTTTATTCGGTTTCTTTCCCCCCGTTACAAATTCTGTGTCATACTGGAGACCAAGCCCCCCACCCCACAAGTTTCATTTGCTTTTTCAAATACGGGTAGTTCTTTTAAAGACACCGGATACTTCCCCTCTAAACAGTCAAAATTTACTTTAGGGAAATTTTCACCACCGTTACGTGCAAATCTATCGAGATTTTTTATTGTTGACTTATTATTTAATGTTTTATGGGCTGTTACTAAAAATGCATATTTAACGCGTTGCAGCCCCGTGTCAAAATAGAAACTCTGAACCCCTTTAGTAGCCGACAAATCTGAGGGGCATTTTATTTGTCGATTACCCGCGCCTCTTAAAATAAAGTTTTTTTTTTTTAATCTACTGAGATTCAGATCCATGTGTTCAATGTATAAATTGGTGGACCCGCTTCCCCTCTCGTTAAATGTGTCCAAAGTCGATATTAATTTATTAACCCAGTTGAAAAATTTATCCACAAATTCATTTATACCAGGGTAAAAAGTTTGGTTGCCAGTTGAAAAATGAAAATAAAAAATATCCCCAGATGTCCCCTTTTGTAAATAAACTTTTTGATTTACCGATCCCTTAATCCCCCCTTGACCCCCCCCCCCCCCATTTCTGAATCTGAATCTCAATAAGTGATCGAAATCGGTCGATGTAGGTATGAAGAACATTTACAGGGTCTGTTAAAATGAGGCTCCCGTCAACCACGTTTTCCTCGGGAGGATTAAAATCTACCCTATGTGTTTGCATGTGACCTAGAGCAGACTCTAACAAATAAAACTCACGAAGTTCCGTGGACGTGACGCTATTTTCGTGTCCTGCACCTATTTGCACAGGATTCAATTCACTAATTATAAAGTCATCGTCAAAAGTATCCCCGGAAACATTAGGTCCAACAATTTGCATAAGGCTATCCATTTCTCCAGTTGTAAATTGAAAATCCAAGGGGATATTAAATGACATACCTTCACTAACATCATCCGGCGAGAGGGGACAATTACCCATGATACTTTGAAGTCCTGGTCCAGGGAAGGCAGTTGTTTTCGTAACTTCCCCCTGTAACTAGAAAATGAATGGATTGAGTTTTTTTCTTTGAGGAAAGTTTTATCACAATTATAGCACACTATTTTTTTTCTTAGTCGGATTTATCAAACAATTTTTTTTCTTTGAGGAAAGTTTGATCACAATTATAGCACACTATTTTTTCTTCTAAGTCGGATTTATCAAATATTTTTTTTCGTTGAGGAAATTATTATCACAATTAAAGAACGCTATTTATTTATTAGTTGGATTTATAAAACAATATTTTATTCTTTTAGGAAAGTTTCATCATAATTATAGCACACTATTTTTTTCTAGTCGGATTTATCAAACAATTTTTTTTTTAATTGTATTCTTATTTATCAAACAAATGCATAATAAATTACGAATTTTTGCTTATAGCATTATTTACAAAACAAATGCATAATAAATTACAAATTTTGTTAATAACACACACACACATGCGCACACACGTTCACACACGCGTATACGCACACACACACGCGTACATACACACGCACACACATGCGCACACACACACACACACACACGTATGCGCACACACGTTCACACACACGCGTACACACACACACACACACACGTATGCACACACATACATACACACGTATGCGCACACACGTTCAGACACACGCACACACACACACGCACATGCACACATGCGCACACACACACACACACACTTCTTCACACACACTTTCACACACACACGCAGAAGCACACACACATACGCACACATACAGGCGCACACACACACACACACACACGTATGCACACACACGTTCACATACGCACACATGCGCACACAAATCACAACATTTGACTAATAGCAATAAAATATGGTAAAAAAAATCTCAATAATTCAATAATTGTCAATAATTATAAAAAAAAATAATATAAAAAACTCAATAATTGTCTTAATAACTCATTAAAAAAAATTGACTCTTTTTTTTCCTACAAATCTAGTCATCCATAAAAAAAGTCATAAAAATAGCCTATTTTCAATGTGTAGTCTGTTATTTTCAAGATTTTCCGGAGTAAATGATAAAATTGAAACTGTTAAGTCCCGCATCTCATATCAAATTCTTTATTATACAAATTAGAATCTGGAATTATGTCTAGCAGTGCAATTCTCAGTCCTTCAAATTGACTTGGGAAAAAGAATCATTAGCGAGAAATAATATTTGAAAACTCACATTTAGATTTGCACCTTGCTTGTTCAGGGTTGTAGGGACCACATCATTCTCATCTTGCATTGGTCGTGAAGGGCTCGGTAATGTTTGATGAGGGGTAACTTCACAATCTTGTGGGGCAGTAACGTTATGAGCTATCATCCACTCTCTTTTCAGCTTTCTACCCGGCTGTATAGGGGTTGGCACGGGTGGGTCTTGGGCAGGCAGCACCGGTCTGGAATGGATGTGGGTGGCTCCCGATGGGCTATCTATCTCCACTTGTTGCATGGGAGTAATACCGTTAGCCTTAGCTCTCTTTCGAGGAGGAGAGTAATTGCAGGAATTTTTCTCCTTAAAAAAGAAGAAAAATTTAGCATGGAAAAACGATTTCCCTTTTTACAGAAGAAAAAATTAAGATATTTAAGCACACTTTCAACTAACTACGACTAAGTCTGTTAAATGTGAGCTAAAATCCAAATTAATACAAAACTTAAAATTTCTCCCCAAGAAAATATTTGAATACGATTTGGTTGTATATAAATTCTAAGTTTCTGGCTAGAATTACACAAACCCTGTCTTAATCATCAACCTTTTGTTTTCATAACTCAGATAAGACACGTTTGAACTCCGGCTTCAAAAGGGACTCACTGTAATTATAAACACATGTGGTTTTAGACCGGAAAAAAGATTTTTGATAATTGGGAAAAGGGATATTTTTGAACGAAATAACTAAAACTAAGGAAATAAACTCGTAAACATAGGAGGGGAGGGGGGATGTTATTTATATAATAGAAAAAAGAGCGTACTTTAAGTTTTCAAGTGAGTATACTCATAATATCGTAGGGTTTGTATTGTTGGAGGGGAGGGGGGCTATGTCCCCCTGAAATTCGAATTTATTAGTGGGATGGTAAAATGATTTTATTTGGAAATAAATTATGAAATTTAGTAAGCTGTATTCACATTGAAAATTGACGTATCCATTGCTTCAATGTCAATAATATTTAGTGTACTATCCATGATATGTTAAATCATTATGAAAATTAAATCGTAAGGTAAGAGCATTTTATATAAAAGCTCAAGGACGAATAAAAAACCAGCCCTTTTATTTTTAACCAATCAGCAGTCGAGTTATCGTATATTGAGCAACCACCGATGTCTCTGATTGGCTCCTAAAAAACGGATGTTAGCTCAAAAAAAACAGTCTGGTTGAAAAACTTGGAGTTGAAACAAACTTGTGTGGGGAACCCCTGTTCATTCTGCTATCTTTTTTGCAATGTTTAGGAGCCGGAGGGGAATCCCTGCTCGCTTGGAAAGGTACCAACAGGACATAAGCAAATAGCACGTAGTTTCATAACGTGTTTAATCACGTGTAGAGGTCCCATAGAATAACAATGAAAGGAACATTGCGCTATATAATAGAATGGGAGGGAACATAAACCCTTATAATAGCATAGGAAGGAACATGGTGCTATAGAATAGCATGGGAGGGAACATAAACCCTTAGAATATCATAGGATGGAACATAAACCCTTAGAATATCATGGGAGGGAACATAAACCCTTAGAATAGCATGGGAGGGAACATAAACCCTTAGAATAGCATGGGAGGGAACATAAACCCTTAGAATAGCATGGGAGGGAACATTAACCCTTAGAATACCATGGGAGGGAAAATAAACCCTTAGAATAGCATGGGGGAACATAAACCCTTAGAATAGCATGGGAGGGAACATAAACCCTTAGAATAACAAAGGAAGGGACATAATCCACCCAAATCCAAAAGTACATGCTCTGGAAATGTTTTTCCTATACGTCCCAGCAAATAGCACGGGAAGGAACATAAACCATGCAAATCCATAAGTACATGCTCTGGAAAAGGGCCAAGGAACATAAAGTACAAGAATCCATAAGTACATGCTCTGGAAAGGTGCCAAGGAACATAAAGTAGTAAAAATGGAACATAGATCTCTACTGATTTATCAGGTGGGCAGCTTCACTTACCTTGGTAGTATTATTAGTAGAGATGGTGGGAGCAGTGAAGATGTTAAATATAGAATAGCCAATGCTCAGGGTGTTTTTTCACAGTTAAAAAAAAGTCTGGAAGAATAGGAAGATAAGTCTGCAAACCAAGATTAGAATATTAGAAGCTACAGTGATGACAGTGGTCAAATATGGCTCTGAAGCGTAGACGCTCTGAAATGCGGATGAAGATTTGCTAGATGTTTTCCAGAGAAATTGCTTAAGGATTGTTTTGGGTACCCGGCTGACTGACCGTATTTCAAACAATAGGCTGTAGGAAAAATGCGGTTCAATACCGCTCTCTAGGGCTATAATGAAAGAAAGGTTGAGGTGGCTAGGGCACGTTGTGCGGATGAAGGATGACAGATTGCCGAAGATTGTTCTTTTCGGCCAACAATCTAGGGCTAAACGGAAAGCAGGTCGTCCCCATCTGGGGTGGGAAGACGTCATAAAGAAAGATTTAAAAGAAATGGGAACTTCGCTGGCGGGTGTAAAAAGGGAGACTTTGAATAGATTGGGGTGGAGGAGGAGCGTGCGTAGCTGTGTTGGCCTCAGGCGGCTTGGTGCTGCGGTGAGTTGTTAGTAGTAGTAGTAGTATATTTTTTAAAAATTGTTTTTCTGTTTGAGAATATAATAGCCTAACCCATTTACTTAATTTTTACTATGTACAGCACAAATATATAATCCAATGTTTTCCATCAAAAGCCATAATTAAAATGTCCCAAACAGCATTTTGTGCATCATGGGCTAAGAGTACTCATCAAAAGATATGTGTGAATTTTGGATTGTTAATCCGACTTGAAATAACGTGTGAGTAACAAACTGGGAATAAACAGAATGTCTATATTTGAATGTTTGCGAACGAAATTACGTCAAATTTACCGAAGTAAATTACACTTATTTCACAGTTCAGTGTGGCGCCAATGGTGAAACTTGCACGACCCGGTTTTGTTTATCATTTTGTAATTACCAAAAGGGAAATTGTAGAAAATCCCAGTTTTCAGGCATGTATTTGCCTAAGATGAAACCAAGGGGAGAAACTCGTTTTCATTTTGACGTCCTTGGTACTTTAAAATATAAATATCTGTATAAGTTTCCACTTAACCAATTCAGTTTTCTTTTTTACTGTCCTTGGTATTTTAACTCGCGAAAAAACCCAAACTTATTTATAACCTAGTCTTTTTACAAACTTCGGTGCAATATATATATATTTTTTTCAGTTCTTAACCTGTCAACTGTTGCTTCATGCAGTCAGTTGTTCAATATTGATCTAAATTTACAAGATCTTTATCTAGAAACACTTCTCTATCTAGAAACAATTTGATAGTGTCAAAGAAGGGGTTACTCACTTACAAAATGACTCTAATGTAGGTGGCACGATACATGTGTGATTAAGTATTGCGTGGCCTAAAGTGCTCTGTGTTGCGTAAAGATGTTCGGCATCGATAGTTTTCCTTGCATGTTGCAGCAACGGACACTTCCTGATGTAAAGCAGATGAGAGAAAGTGGATAACCCCTCAGTGAACTCTGTAATCGCGAGACCAATATTTTGATCAACAAACTTAAACGTTTACACTGTTTTCTCTTGATTGTAATGTTATCAAGGGTCCACAGTTTATTATTCAGTTAAACAAATAATAAGTTTACTTAATGACGGTAAAAAAAAAAAATTAAAAGGACCTGAAATCTGTACGAATAATATGGAAGGTAATATATTGCTCTATCATTGCTAAAAATTAAAATTATATACACCTGAAAGGGGGGGGGGGATGGTGGTGGTGGTGGACCAGAATCCAAGGATATCAGTATGTCTCCGATATTCTCTTATATATATTCTTATGATTTCCCTGTTGCTGTTTTTTTTTTTTGGTATTTAGTCTCTCCCCGAACTACAGCCTCCCCTTGAAAAAATTTCATGGAAAATTCCCAACAAATGGTGCATAATAGTTTAACTTTCTCAGTAAAGGAGCTTGGACAAGTTACCTTTTGTGATGTTTTCTGTATTTTTCGTATTTTAAGGCGGAACCTATGCTTAATGTGTTTTTGGTCATTTGACTACGGTACTTATCACATGAATAGGGAGCTGTGTCTTAGGATAATTTTCAAAGGGTAATTCTATAGACCTCCAGTCTGAAGTGTTAGGAGTTACTCAGTCCTTCTAATATATAAGCTGTCCAAATATTTCAGTTTAGTTAAGTAAATATTGGGAAAAAATTCTCAAATGAAAATAAAGGGCAATATTGGAGGCTTAAACGAACAAAAATTATTTCCTATATGAGGGGAGATGCTCCTTCTTCAACTTAAAGCTCTCTTCGCTAAGGTTTTATACCACTTTAAAAATATTTTTCATTTAAATTCCACGGCCCTTCGATTTGAGCGGTCGTTTTTAAAGAATTAGATGTAAGGCCACCTTTAGTGTAAAGAGTGGGCGTTTGAGGAGGGGTGGCTCCTTCTTCACATAGAGAATTATTTATGTTCGTTTTAAGTTTTAATTCACCCTTTACCTTTGTTTGAAATAATGCCATAATATACTCAAGGCTAATCTAAATGTGGGAAGGGCTACTGCCCCTATAAACCCAACACTTTAAATCAAAATGCGACTTTTGTGCAGGAATGCTTAGAGAAAAAGAGATCATTGAAAGTATTTGTCTTTTAAAACATGTATGTATAATAAATGTAATAGGCTACATTAAAAGAAACAATCATTCAAAATACGCCATTACTTAAAGAAAATGAGCCAAAGTATAAATCCCTAATCATTTGAACGTTCATTCAATTCGTAAGTAAAATAATTTATCTCTTATTTTGTGGAGACTGGTTTTTGGCCTCTCATATATTTTGAATTTCATTTTATAATTTTCATCAAAATTGAACCTCTTTCTGGGGGAGGTTTCGTTCCTGTTTTTAAAAGAACTTTGTTTTTAAGGATTTCAGTTTCTATAGAAATGAGTCGCAGTTTGTTGGTACAAGCTGTTTGGTCCAAGGTTCTTTTGAATATAAAGAATACAACAATACTTCAGCCTCTTTTTACATTCAAGTTTAATATTCCTATAACAATGCTTTTAGAAACGAACTTTTGAGCTTCAAGCACACAACCCCACCTGTACAAAGATCCCCTGGATCTCCTCCATAATGGTTGCTGTAAACATCATATTGCATGAATTTATTAAGCCCTAAATGAACTAACTTAGGGAAACAAAGCTTTAAATAAATGTATGCATTAATCTTTTTTTTTTTTAACTGACTACCTGCTTTAGGGACATCGCGCACCATTGCTCACCATTGCTGGTCTCATCGCGATATCCCATCGCGCACCATTGCTGTCTCTGAAACTGGAGAGCACAATATACAGTTTTTGATAATTTAAAACTGATTGAATATCTTAGAATTCTTACTCGATGTCTTTTTGGGTCTAAATTATGGTTTAACAGTACAAAACGGCTAAAATTGTCCCTTTTCTTTGGCAAAATCTTTTTTCTAATCCTATTGGGTATTAGAAAATTTTCGTTCAAATGAGCCTTTGTCCGATTTTATAAGACCATTGGCTCCGATTTTATAAGACCATTGGCTCGATACGATAACCCCTGGGAAAAAAAAAACACAAAAAACAAATCTCTTTTCTCAGAAAAAATTCAAAATCCCACATTTTGTAGATAGGAGCTTGAGAAGTCTTCAATAGTGCTCTCTTATATGTTGAATTTAATTATAATTTGTATTAGCGTCACTCATTCTTTTGTGTTTTTTTTTACATTTTCATTCAACATTTTCTCAGGCTCATAATTCCCTGAGGCGGATCCAGGATTGTTTTTAGGGGGGGGGGGCGCAAAATAGGTTGACCTGATAAACTTGCGTTAGGAGCAAGTTTAATTAACGCAAACTTGCATTAATTAAGTAAATTACACTACTTTAGACTACGTTAGGGGGGAGCCCCCTCCCCCTCTCTGGTTCCACCACTGGTAATTCCTGATAGGTAGCTTGAAACTTAATGAATGAAAGACATTCAAAATGTCTATAAGAAGCCAATTCTTGTGACATGTATTCCTTTTAAAAATTTGGTTACTATTAGCCCGGATAACTCCTTACTTACAGTTCGCTAACACAAACTCTTTGGTTTCGTTCTGAATTAGATTGAAAATCGATACTAGGAACAAACTGTTGACATAGATTTGACATGAAAAGGGAAAAAATAAGAACAACAGAAAAAAACCGTTTTAGCAGGGGCGTTGTTTGGGGGTGGCAATGGGGCAGTTGCCCCCTCCCCAATAACGTGGAGAAAAAAAATATTATACATGCCATGCCCTTTGACTATCCAGATATGGACCCCTCTTGTCCCCCCAATAAAAATACTGGAGATTCGCCCCTGAGTTTTAGTAAATAATCCGAAAACAGAAAGAACTACTTCCTTCATTAATACTACTGCAACAATCTAAATTGGTTGAAGAGTCATTGCCAACGTAATGAATAAACATTTTTTAAATAATTGAATGACAAACTTAAAGGAACTTTATATAATAAAAAAGTCTTAATTGCAAAAAAAACGACAGTTTGAATTGACCAGTCAACCCCTGTGAATTAACTTTACAAACAATACTACTTTTGGTACAATTTAGAGGTCCTGGACCAATGTGGTACAATGTGAATATTCCGGTATATTTTGGTTTAATTTGACCATTTCACACTCAGGGATCTGGTTAAGTTTTAGTTTCTCGAGATTTTCCACTAGCTACTATTTCCAGGGAAATTAGCACAAGAAATGGGATGCATTAGATAATTTTCCTGGTACATAAGTGAATAAAATCTCGTCATTACTATTCTTAAAACTTCCGAAACTAGGTTAATCAAATTCTTATCCAACGATTGGTATAAAGTAGTACTGCTAAATTGATCAGCTGCCTCGTTATGGAGTAGGTCAGTTCAGGGACAAGAGAGTGATAAGTTGGAGGTTTGACATTTAGCATAAATAAAATCGAATATACAGCTAATTCAAAACAAATTTTTTGTGAAGCAAGTTTATATTTCTTTGCATAGTTTAAGAACGGCTAATTCACGAAAATTGGGTGGGGGGCAGGGGAAAGGATGTTTAATGAGGAAAAACAAATTTTTCAAAGTCTTGGAGCGAGGAATTTTTTTTTTTAATCTTTCTTATAATAAAAATACCAAAACCAAATAACAGAAAACGATGTGTTTTTATATTTCAGGAGAGAATTAACCCCATTTCCTCCTTATTGGCCCCTTGGCCTAGTGAATTTTATTGATTTTAATCAGTTACTGAATTGACTTATAATGATATATGTTGATCAAGGATTTAATTTGTTCTAATATAAATGAAAATTTACAGAATCACCACAAGGTACGTTCGCAAGATTCTAGCCTTGAATATAATAGCCTCGTATATTCAAGGGCATAAAAGGTATCAAACAGTTCGTGGTAACGAACTGTAAGTAAGGAGCGACCCGGCTCAATGGTAACCGAAACTCTAGAAAACGGGTTTTTGATACCAATAGATATATCAAAAGAATCAAATTTCAATGCTGATTTCAAATATATAACTTTCATCAAGTTCAGAGCTACCCATCAAAAGTTACGCGCCTGAGAAAATTTGGCTGATTTTCCAAAAAGGGGGAAACACCCCCTAAAAGTTATAGAACCCTAATGAAAATCGCACCATCATATTCAGCGTATCAGAGAACCCTACTGTAGAGGTTTCAAGCTCGTATCTACAAAAATGTGGACTTTTCAATTTTTTGCCAGAATAAAGATCACGGTTGCTTGTTTTTTTGTATGTTTTTTTTTTTTTTTTTTTCCCAAGGGTGATTGTATCGACCCAGTGGTCCTAAAATATCATGGGAGGGCTCATTGGAACGGAAATTAAAAGTTCTAGTGGCCTTTTTAAGTGACCAAAAAAAATGGAGGGCAACTAGGCCCCCTCCCACGCTCATTTTTTTCCCAAAGTCACCCAATCAAAATTTTGAGATAGCCATTTTGTTCAGCATGGTCAAAAATATGATAAAAATGTCTTTTAGGATGACTTGATCCCTCATAGTCCCGTGGGGGTGGTCTTAATTTTATTAAATTTAATATATTTTAAATTTTTGTTTTGTTTTTTTTTAATTATAATGTCTTTTTCTGGTAGGAGATTTTTGCGGGTAGGGGGGGGAAGTCGAGGGTCGGTTGCTATATGGAAGGGACCTCTTTCCATGAAGGAAGGTTTCATGGGGGAAGGGACATTGCTATGAAGGGGGCGCCGGATTTCCCAGCATTATTAAAGAAAAAGATCAGGAATTAAATAAAAAAAAAACAAGTTTTTCAACTGATCAACTGATTGTGATTAAGAGGTCGTTTTTAAAGAACTGGAAAAAAAAATTCGAACTATAGTTTAAAGAGCAGGGTATTGACTAGGGGGCGAACCCCCTAATATACGTGTTAAAAATTTATGAATATAGAAGTTCGTTACGTAAGTTAATTCTAAGTTACGTATATTTATTACTAATAAAAACGTTCGTAAATAAAATTAAACAAGTTTCGAGAAAGCCATTTAACCAAATAATATGAAATTTTGTTTTAATTATTCATGTACGGTGAGCCACAATCAAAACCTGCATTAATTCAAAAACGTTCAAAAATTAAATAAAAAAAACAAGTTTTTTTAACTGAAAGTAAGGAACGACGTTAAAACTTAAAACGAACAGAAATTATTCCGTATATGAAGGGGCTGTCCCCTCCTCAACGCCTCGCTCTTTACGCTAAAGTTTGACTTTCTCACAACTCTATTTTTTTAAACAATAAAAAAACTTTAGCGTAAAGAGCGAGGCGTTGAGGAGGGGACAGCCCCCTTCATATACGGAATAATTTCTGTTCGTTTTAAGTTTTAACGTCGTTCCTTACTTTCAGTTAAAAAAAACTTGTTTTTTTTATTTAATATATTTAGGAACGAGACACGCATTTATAGAATAGGCAATTGAATGGAAAATTATAGATGTAGGAAAGAATATTGATTTTCTGATTCTGTATTTGAAAACTGTTTTCTGTATTTAAAAAGAATGTTCTGTGATACAACTTGGGAGTTGCTACTACCTCGGATTTACAATTGTACTCGGATGGTACAATTTTAAACGGAAACCTTGTAGGGTTTGTTTAAAAGTGGTGGCAGTACTGTATCGAGCCTCACATGTGCCAATTCACAGACACGCCTTCCCATTTGAAGAGATTCTCTGATGAAACACTACGTTTTACATAAGTTGCGCAAGCCCTAGCAGGTTCATAGCAATTACGCAAAATCTGAAGGTCTGTGAGCATGTGTCACCAGCCTTTTTTTTTTGACTGTCAAGTATACAAAGTAAAAAAATAAATAAACAGAAAAAAAAATCATTATCGATCTCTAAAAAAGCCATCGACTAAAACTATCGAAAGCCGCTGTAGAAATTCACCGCTATTACGGAATTCCAGATAAACTTGTATCCTTGATCATTTGCTTTGTACAAAAATACGAAGAGATGCGCTCGAACTCACGGGAATTTCTCTATAACCTTCAGAGTCAAACAAGGGTGTGAATCCTTCTTTCTACTTTTTCTCCTTGTAATTGGCTATATACTTGGAAATTGCACGGGCTTATGCATTCTAAACTATAGCATACAACTAGCAGATCTTAGTGTCGCACCTGACATCCCACTCATGGAGAGGAGCAACGATAGGCTTTATCGCTTGAGGATCTTCTCCATACAATCTGAGAGAATGTAAATCCTTTGCTACTGAATTTTAACTTGGAAAAAATAAGTTTGGGAACAAGTGACTCACTACTGGGCATAAGTGGAATTACGGTTCAACGAACAGGATACACAGACAGAATTAGACAGTTTGGAATTAGACAAGCCTGTGTAGCCTTTAATCGACCAAAGCCAGTTGGGCAGTCGATAATTGCTCTCTGTAACTAAAAATGAGCATTTTTAACTGTCATAGCTTCTTCGTCATACTTTATGACCCTTAATACTGGAATCTAGGCCAATAGCAGAAAGAAGATCCTTGCTTTTGAGAATAATTGTCTTTACACGATACTTGAAAGAACACAATGATCCATGAAGACCTCGAAAGCAAAAGATCCTTGCTTTCGAGAATAGTTGTCTTCATTGGATACTTGAGAGACCATGTTACCAACCAGTCATTTCGCTCCATATTTCATTAGCCCCTAGTAACATGCTAAACAGTACGAAAGATGGCGCTACTTGGGACATATTTTCCTTATGCTGAAAGATAGACTCCACAGAACGGATTTGGGGTGGGAGCCAGAGGGGACCCTAAGAACAGTAAGACCGAAAAACGCTTCATCGCACCTACCACCTGGAGCTAAAGCACATCCAAACGGAGTCGCTGTAGGAACTGCTTAGTAACGCATATGAGGGAATACTAATGGCTCTTCGCTGATGTCCTATGTACCTTAGGCAGAAAAAGAGGAACTAATGTCTAAGGTAGGTAAGGGTTCGAGAAAAGTACACCAAAATTTGGAGGATAATTGAAATGAGACTTTGGCAGAAATTTGTAGCAGGGTGGAGTGTATTTAAAGGGGATGGAGATCAAATCTCCTCAAAAATATGGATTATTGAAAAAACTTGAAAAAGCATGGTAAAAATCTGGATATATCAGCGTGAAGAAAAAACAGTCCTGATTCCTTCCACCATCCCTTGACTCGTTCGAACATAAAAGTTGTATTTTTTTTTGTCCAATCTATCTAGCAACTTGCATATATTTTCATCTAAAACTGTAGACAATTTTGCCGACCTAAGTCGGTCAAATAAGATGTAGTATTAACCCAAATTAATGGATCACAGGAGGTTCAATATCTTTTCTTTTTCTTAACGAATTGCCAGGTGTGCAGCCAACCAATCATATCGTTTTGATTTTTGCACTTTCCTTCTAACCTCCTTTGTGAGTCTTCACGTAATCGTGTTTGCGACGAGCATTTCTTTAAATTTATACTCGTGGAAAATTGACCTTTATTAAACGTAACTTTACTGTAAAGATATAAACAAGTTTTTTTTTTTCTTTTTCTGTTGAGAGGCAAAAGGACAAATTGAAGTTACTATAGCACTATAATTAATACTTCACTAAAGGAACATATAGCTGACATGATTATAAGGGCAGTAACTAAATAAAAATAAACAAGCTTTTCAATTAAAAGAAAGGAGTAATATTAAAACTTAAAATGAACAAAATTATTCCGTATATGAGGGTGATTGCCCTCATCAATCCTTCGCTCTTTACGCTAAAGTTTTTAGTGTTTTTAAAAACGCTTTTTATTCTAATTAAATGGCCCTTGGGTTTCAGGAGTCATTTTTAAGGAATTGTAACAAAAATTCAAACTTTAGCATAAAGAGCGAGGTATTAAAGAGGAGGAACTCCCCAGTGTACGGAACAATTTCTGTTCGCTTTACGTTTCAATGTTGCTCCTCGCTTTCAGCTGAAGAACCTGATTTTTATTTAATTTCTGATCATTTTCAAACAATGCCAGAAAAACTTGGCTCCCCCTCAATGGAAAGTTCCCTCGTTCCACAAAGAATTCCTCCCATTTAAAATACCACCCTACCAGAAAATTTCTCCCGGACAATTCCCTCCTCACTAAATATTCCCCGCCCCCAGAAAGTTCTTGCGGACGATTCCGCCTGAAATATCATCTTTAGTATACTTTCATTTAAAAAAGACTTTAATTTCTGATCGTTTTTCAAATTATGCCGTAATACGATACGATCACCCCTGGGGACTAAAACAAAAATAAACAAATATCTAAGATATTTTTTCTGAAAAAAAATACTAGGTTCCACATTTTTGCTGATTGGAGCTTGAATACTTTACAGTAGGGTTCTTTGATATGCCGGATTCGATGGTTAACTTTTTATTAATATCCCCTGTCTTTTTATCCTCCTCCTTTCCCAGGCTCATAGTTTTTGATAGGTTACACTAAACTCAATGAAATTTAAACATTTAGAATCCTCTAATGTATAGATATCAAAATTCCGTTTTTTCGAGACTCGCTTACTATTGAGCCGAGTCGCTCCTTACTTCCTTTTGTTATCCTGAACTGTTTACAAGGTGACTCTGGTGACTCTGCACTCCTATACGAATTCAGACAAATATATCACTGTTCACTATACTGTTCACTATTTATTTATACAAGGTGACTCTGGTGACTCTGCACTCCTATAGGAATTCAGACAAAGACATCACTGTTCACTGTCATCGCAGCTAATTTTACTTTTAAATTGCTTTATTTATCAAGGTAACTCTGGTGACTCTGCACTCCTATACGAATTCAGACAAAGACGTCACTGTTCACTATACTATTCACTATTTATTTATACAAGGTGATTCTGGTGACTCTGCACTCCTATAGGAATTCAGAAAAAGACATCACTGTTCACTGTCATCGCAACTAATTTTACTGTTAAATCGCTTTATTTATCAAGGTGACTCTGGTGACACTGCACTCCTATACGAATTCAGACAAAGACATCACTGTTCACTGTCATCGCAACTAATTTTACTGTTAAATCGCTTTATTTATCAAGGTGACTCTGGTGACTCTGCACTCCTATACGAATTCAGACAAAGACATCACTGTTCACTATACTGTTCACTATTTATTTATACAAGGTGATTCTGGTGACTCTGTACTCCTATAGGAATTCGGACAAAGACATCCCTGTTCACTGTCATCGCAACTAATTTTACTGTTAAATCGCTTTATTTATCAAGGTGACTCTGGTGACTCTGCACTCCTATACGAATTCAGACAAAGACATCACTGTTCACTATACTGTTCACTATTTATTTATACAAGGTGACTCTGGTGACTCTGCACTCCTATAGGAATTCAGAAAAAGACATCACTGTTCACTATCATCGCAACTAATTTTACTGTTAAATCGCTTTATTTATCAATCATATAAAATTATACGATAGCTAGGTCCGGCATTTTATCTATTTGTAATATGCTTTGCTAATATATTTTTGGGATGCTGGATCCTAAGATGAAGTCAGTTTTTCTATATCAGTTATGTTTTTTTTTAAATATAAATTCTTATATAATATATATATATATATATATATATATATATATATATATATATATATATATATATATATATATATATATATATATATATATATATATATATATATATATATATATATATATATATATATATATATATATATATATATATATATATATATATATATATATATATATATATATATATATATTACTTTTTATTATTTGATCCAGAAATGTGGCTTAATAATGTAATTAACTGCCTTATTAATTTCACATATCTTAAAAAACTTGATCTCGTATTCAAAAAACTAATGTTACATTTTGATTATCATTATTAAGTACGTATATAAGCAGCACCAAAAGCTACGGTTCCAAAACCACTGCTGCCAAGTGAATCACTTTAACAATGAGGCGTACGATCTAAGAAAAATGTCTACAAACGCTTACTCATGGTTTTCGTCTAGTCAAGAACCACCCAAAGCAAAAAAAAATACCCAAACCTCTACCTCCCCCAATTTTTTATTATTGATACTACCCCCCCCCCCCCACCCAAAAAAAAACAGATTGGAAAGATCAAGTAGAATATAAATTTATTTACTCCTCGCATTGGATAAGTAAAGCCTTACTAAATTTAGATTTTATTTGCCAGCCTCCCATGCCGAAAATGAAAACCTTGAGTTAATGTTCATATACTATTTACCATAAATCATTTTTGGGTTTAAAGTGAAAATATCTAGGCATTGCAGTTCTCAAGAAGCATGACGAGTTCCTCATCTCTGTAAATCGGAGATGGCGCAATATTAACAACAGTGTCCTTTAATGTCCTTTGGAGTCAAACCGTCACGAGACACTGACAGCCGCAAGGATAGAGGAAATAGAATAAAACGCAATAAAGGCTTAATTAAAAGCAAATATCTTTTCAACTAATTGATGAATCAGACAAGTCATCTTTTTGTTCTTAAGGAAAACAGTTTCTTGGCCAAGTTTTGTTCGCATTTTGAAATGTCAGTGTGGTTCTTTCACATTTTTAGCTCAGTAGATTTTTATACAAGGTTCTAAGAGTTTGAACTAGTTGATTAATGGTTTTGACTTATTTTGGGATAAAGTTAAGTTAAATACTATGCTTATCATATATTTCCACTACGAACAGGCTGGCTAGCTTCATACTTAAAAAGTTTGTAACCTAACGACTTTTACTTATTCAGCACTGAATCTTAGCGTCGTTTAACTTTACCAGTTCCAGGGTTATAAGATTAAACATCATTTATGTTAAGAAAATCCTAAAAAGCCCACTCTACATATTATCAAAATTTTTTTTATTTTTCTAATTTTCTTTGAGCTAAATAGTACAGATTTACAACAAACATAATTTCTGTTATAGGCTCAAGTCTATAAAACCACGCTTAAGTTAAAAATTTAAGTCATAATTGTTTTCAATCAGTTGATAACAAAAAAAAAACAATTAATATCTAAAATCTGTAGGTTTTCTCTATTTTCCGTTTAATCTATCACATTTGAATTTGTCCATCTTTGAACTTATATTTGTTATTTAAAGAGGATACTATGAGCTTATAAGATACTTGCGTGAACCTTAGGGGCTATGGGTTGAATTGCATGTCACAGTTCTTGTTTCGTTCTGCCATAATATAGGTCATTGTAGCTAGAAAAATCAAGTTCATTTTTTTGGTAAGGGTAGCTCCCATAGCTTAGAGTTGCGGTTCTCAAACTGTGGTACGCGTACCCCTTGGGGGTATGCAATATTTTTTTGGGGATACGCGGTCGGCCAGCAAAAAATAATAAAACAACCCTTTAACTCTAGTACTGGCAATTTTATTTATATATTTTAGCTATAGTTTTCTATGTACCGGTAACTAAGAGAGGGTACCTAAAATGTTTTGTGGGTAAAAAGGGGTAAAATGTCTAAATGAGTTTAAGAACCACTGGCTTAGAGAGTCTAGATGCTGATCTAACCATCGTAGTATTTATTCAAATTTAACAAGAAAAACTAAAAATTAAAATTAATAATGTAATCATTAAAACTTCAAATCTTCAGCTCTTTAAAGGGGTTAGAACCCTTTATAACCAGCTTTGATAGTTCCGCTACAAACTAAGTTTAGCCAGTCAGTCATCCTTTGATATAAATTCATTTCATTTTGGCAAAAACGTAGCTCCTGAAACAAAACTTCCATTGACTATGGATCCTTTTTTTTAATTTTGCCATTTTAGAATGTGGATTTAAGATTGTAAAAGGTTATATCTTTTTTGTTTGGAACTATACGTAAGATGTCTGTTCATCCTATTTTATATATTAAATAAAAAAAACAAGTGTTTTAAACTGAAAGTAAGGAGTGACATTAAAACTTAAAACGAACAGAAATTATTTCGCACATGAAAGTGGCTGCCCCCTCCTCAACACTTCGCTCTTTACGCTAAAGTTTTTTATTGTTTTGATAAATAAAGTTGTGAGACAGAATCAAACTTTAGCGTTAAGAGCGGGCGTTGAGGAGGGGACAGCCCCTTTCATATACGGAATAATTTGTGTTCGTTTTAAGTTTTAATGTCGCTCCTTACTTTCAGTTTAAAAAACTTATTTTTTTTATTTAATTTCTGATCGTTTTTTAGTTAATGCAGGTTTTATTTTGGCTCATCGTCATTGAATAAGTAAACAAAATTTGCATAAAAATTTTACTTTTCTTTTGCTAAATGGATGTCTCTAAATTTGGTTATGACGTAATTTACAAATTAACTTACGTAACTAACTTCTATATTCGTATATTTTTCTTCTGGCAAAAAATGCAAAGTTGCATATTTTTGCAGATATGAGCTTGAAAACTATGTAATAGGGTTTTCTGATATGCTGAATCTGACGGTGTGATTTTCATTAAAATTCATTCACTTGTAGGGGATGTTTTCCCCCTCTTTAAAAAATCGGGTAAATTTTCTCAGGCTCGTAGCCTTTGATGAGTAATACTAAACTTAATAAAATTTATATATTTAGAATCAGCATTATAAACACATTCTTTTGATACATTTATTGACATCAAAATTCCGTTTTTAACAGTTTCTATTACTATTGAGCCGTATCGCTTGTTTTTTTTTATTACGTATATGTTATTATATATGAGGGGGTTCTCCCCTTAGTCAATACCACGCTCTTTACGTTATCAGTTAAAAAAAAATTTGATTCACAAACCCCTGAATCACAAAGGCCGTTTAATTAGAATAGATAGCTCTTTTGAAAGCACTAAAAAAAAACTGTAGCGTAAAGAGCGAGGTATTGACTTGGGGGAGTACCCCCTCACATACGTTATAATTTCTGTTTGTTTTAAGTTCTAATGTTGCTGCTTACTTTCAGTTGAAAAAACTTGTTTTTTTTTTATTTAATTTCTGATCGTGTTTTAAATAATGCTTGGAAATCCGGTGCCCCCTTCATATAAATGTCCCTTACCCCAAAGAAACATCCTCCACGGAAAGATTCTCCAGATTAACCCCCTCCTCTAGCCCCCCTCCCCCCCCCTCCAGAAAAAAATCCTTCCTGAAAATGTCTGTATACTTCCCAATAACCAATAAATAATGCTGGCAAGTCCGGCGCCCCCTTCATGGCAATTTCACTTCCCCCATGAAAACTTCCTTCTTGGAAAGATCCTGCAACATAACCCCCGACCCACCCACCCCCCTACCAGAAAAAAACCCTCCTGAAAACTTCTGTATACTTCCCAATAACCAATACTATATGTTAACATTGGGTAAAGTTCATAACTTTTAGCCCTCCCCCTGGGGACTTTGGGGGATTAAGTCATCCTAAAAGACATATTTATCATATTTTCGACCATGTTGAACAAACTGGCTATCTCAAAATTTTGATCGGGCGACTTTGGGAAAAAAATAAGCGTGGGAGGGGGCCTAGTTGCCCTCCTTTTTTTTGTCACTTAAAAAGGGCACTAGAACTTTTAATTTCAGCTCAAATGAGTCGACCCACGATATTCTAGAAGCACTGGATCAGTACGATCACCCATGGGAAAAAAACAAAACAAAAAAACAAACAAACACGCATCCGTGATCTTTCTTCTGGCAAAAACTGCAAAATTGCATATTTTTGTAGATAGGTGCTTGAAACCTCTATAGCTGGGTTCTGTGATACGGTGAATATGATGGTGTTATTTTTATTTGGGTTCTATAGCTTTTAGGGGGTCTTTTCCCCTTTTTTTGAAAATCAGCCAAATTTACTAAGGCACGAAACTTTTAATGGGTAGGACTAAACTTGATGAAAGTTATATATTTGAAATCAGCAATGAAATTTGATTCTTTTGATGAATCTATTGTTATCAAAAACCCGTTTTCTAGAGTTTCGGTTACCATTGAGCCGGGTCGCTCCTTACTTACAGTTCGTTACCACGAACTGTTTGAAAACTAGGGAAATTGGAACTTGGAACCAAGGAAGTTGGAAGTGCATGGGAGGGGGAAACAGTGAAGCTTGGGGTATATTTTGGTGAAGGAAAAGTGTGCACAGGTAGGTTTGCCTCAAGTGGCTTGGTGATAGAGTGAATTATTAGTAGCAGTAGTAATAGGATAAACAATTAAAAGTCTAGTGTACGATAGGTGAATTTAGGCTTGATTAACAGGAGCGGCACAAATCAAAACTTCCATTCAATATTGTTGTCCACGTTGTTGTCCACGGACAACATTAATGTTGTCCACCATTGTAAAATTTTTATTTAAGAATCTAAAAGGTTATATGATTTTGTTGGAAGTTCTACATCCGACATATTTTTTTTTATCTTTTCTATAATAAAATCCATTGTCGGCCTTGGCATCTTTGTGGTCAGGACTAACTTAATCAGTCCGAACTCTTAGTAAATATACCCGGGGTATTTTACGGGCAATGTTCTGAAATTTGTGGCTCTGAAATGGGAGCAGAAATTTAGGTCATAATTGGGGTTTTAGGAGTTGCCAAGAATCTCTATCGACTGTTAAGGTAACCAACTGCATAGGACATATCTATTCATAGAGTAAACTGAAGCAAATATAATGAGAAGATTGGAAACTTTTTATCCCGTAATACAAATATGAAAATAGCCAACTTGAGCCTCATTTGCGACTAAGGGAAATATGCAAGTACGAAAAAAGAAGTTCTCAGTTCAAACCTGGGTATGTCTGTTTATTCTTATAGAATAAAATTATACGGTATTATTCAACACACTTATTCTTCTGGACCAAGAGTATATTACAAACTTAGCTACATCAACTCAATAAGACCCAACGGTAAATTTATTTTACTGCTTTATTAAGTTTATTTTAAATAGCTCCTCTCTTCGGTCACTAACCTCTTTAAATTTGTAGGACATGATAGGAGTGATCCCTTGGAAACGTGATCAAGTTAAGGCCCTTTATTGTGCTCCAATAGAATATTCTGAAACAAGAAGACCGAGAACAGTTTCATAGGGTCTTCCTTAAACCAAAAACATGACAATTCAAGGACTAGCAGCACAGTTTGAACGGAACCGGTGATTTCTCCATCCACACAAGCTGGAGTGTGTATCCCTTTTACCCCAAAGGAGGCATTCTTACCATTGTAACATTAAAACATTGACCATGCTGAGTCCCTCATGTCGTTCAGGCTATGATGATGATCCTGATGTGATCTGATTATGGGATGAGGGATTCCAGCGAACGTTTTTCACCAAACAAATGTTCTGTACCTATAGCGAATGCACTAGTATACCCTGGGAAACTTGCAAGAACATGTTTCTGCAAAATGGAAGAAACTCTCACAGCTGAAACTTTCTCTGAGATTGGCTGAAAGACACCTTGAGAGACCAGGGGATTGGATTATTTTGGATGGCCAAATAATGTCTAAGAACTTAGCATTGCAAGTCTTGTTGCGGGGGGGGGGGCTATTTCAAAGAAAAAAAAGTCCATAGAATTAGGGAATCCATTGCTAGGCTTTCTCATCCTCTCTAACTCTGTTCATTTTATCAAAATCATCAAAATGACTGGATTTTCTATGTCGAACGAATCCTTGAATTTGGTATATCTTGACTTGTTGGGGGTTAATTTGAAATATGCATATATTACCGTGTATTTCCAAAATCTTTATTAATGTCGACATTTACCGGTGAATGTCCGAAATTCCTTTTTCTCAGCTTGGATTCGATTAGCTTTGCGAGTCAGCTTTTTTAGTCTTATGCAAGCTATGGTGATAAAACTTGAAATTAGGTTGGATTAGGTTAGTGTAGGTAATGTTAGTTTAGGTGAGATTAGGTTAGGTTAAATTTGGTTATAAATATCACAAAATGGGTTAAAAACCGAACCTAAGCTAGCATTCCCCAACCAAACCTAACCTGTCCAAATTTCATCTAGCCTAACTTGTTATCATCAAACCTTGCATTAAATTGAAAAATTTGACTGGCAACACTGACTAAATCCAAGGAGAAAAAAATATATTTCAGAAATTCACTGATGGATTTTGATATTCACGAATGTTGAAAATTCACGGTAATATCATGGTTACAGCGGTAGCTGCAACTTAGTAAAGAGCAAACCACAGCTCATAGTAACCAAAAGTTAAAAAACGCGTTTAGAGAAAAATACCTAGGGAAAAGATATTGCCATATGACACTGATTCAGGAATGGCAACTATTATTTCGATTTGTCTTAAAAGTAAAAGTTTATTGTGAAAAGAAATTTATGGTGATTGCGAAAAAAGTCTGAAACCCCTCAAGAAGGGTGTCACATCAAAATGAAAAGTCTACCATTGGAATTATCACGGTCGAGAACCTATATATGGGAAATTATAACCCCCCCTGCCTAAACAACAAGGAAAATGACTTTTTTGCATGGGTAGCACTGATCTGTCTCCCGTTTTTTTTTTTTTTTTTTTTTTTTTTTTTTTTTTTTTTACAAGGCTAGGGGTTGACAGAACATCATAGAGAGATGGGTAATAGTTCATTTGAACGGATATTAAAGTTTTTAGTGCCCTTTTTAAGTGACCAAAAAAGATTGGAGGGCAACTAGCCCCCCCCCCCCTCCTAAGGCTCGCTTCTCCCAAAGCTATCCAATCACAATTTTGAGATAGCCAATTACTTCAACATAGTTCAAAGGCCAAATATTGGGAAAGGCCTGCACATTGTATCGGTATCGGACGTGTTGATATCACGCGTATCAGTATTGGTATATTGCTATTGGGGGTATTGGTATCACAGATATCTAGACAGATTTTGAATAGCTCATATAAAATATATTGCTCACATCTACGTCCTTCCTATAAATTCAACCATCAGTAAGTTCGAACTGGCACCAAAAATGGCACTTTCGGTGCCATTTTTCAAGTGGAAAAGCTGGAACTAGTGGGCTACCAGAACGTTTTAGAGTGAAGTTTAATGGCCCATGTGAAAGCTATTGCTCATATCTACGTGATGTTTATCACTTCTACCATCCGTAAGTGTGATATACCACTAGAAACAACACTTTTGATTTCACTTCTTAAGTAGAAAAGATTGGAGGTATAAAACGATGTCATCATTGTAATAATTGTGGTCCTAAACCCATAGCTGCAGGTTTGTAAGAACATCTCTCGTATGTTCCTCCTCCAAGCCCCCTTAATAAGCTAAGCAATCAAGGTACAAACTCTAACATATCAAATAAGATTATTAGAGGCGTGGTTCTTTTAGTACAGCGTTCGACTTCGAATTAGATTGTCTTGCGTTCGATTCCTGCTTGGGTGTTTTTTTTTTCAATCGTGGTTTTCTCTCTTCTATGCGATCATTTTCAGACAATTTCACTGTTTTTGTAAAAGTGATGCACTCATTTTTTAAAGCATGGCCCAGGAAGGTATTTGGTCAAGCTTTTTGATTCAAAAAGGAAAAGAGGTCATCCAGTTCATGGTTTGCAACGACATTCTGAGTAGATTACTAAATCCATACCCCCACGAATGGCAAAATTTTTTCAATCTCCTGTAAGGGGGGGGGGAGGGTCAAAGTTCGAGCCAATTTTCCCAAATCAAGTGGAAATGACAGAGAAAGCTGGAAAACGATCCGTGTAGTAATAGAAAAGGTAAAGAGGTACTAAAGAAAACTGACCTGTTTCAGTGAATGCTTGAATTATGCAGGCCTATCTTGGTCTTGACAACATTTTTGGAAAAACTGAACTTTAGCTGGGGGGGGGGGAACTGGGGTCTGGAGGACAACTGAGTTTTTGGAGGGGAGGTTGTCCCCTCTGTCCCATAAGAAATTACACCCTTGACCCCAACCCCTTGCCACTTAGTGGCTGGAAAAGTGTAAGCATGTGGTTCTGGAACCACTCAACGTTGTATGTTAAAAGAAGGATTACTTATTATTATAATTACTTATTCAAATTATTTACTTGGCAATTCCACCGTAATATTCTCTCAATACCTAAGATTGTGCATCCAAAGAGGAAGAAAGACAAATGAAAACAGTTCTGTAGGAGAATTCAGGTAATCCTTCCCAAAATTTTTGAAATGAAAACAAACTTCGTTTATAATACCATTTATCGTACCTACACAAGAAATTATCTTTTTTTTTTTGAAATTTCAATTCATTTCTGAGTAATGAGTAGCTTTTGATTTAGGGACAGGTCAAATAAACAAAATTTTCCGCAAGTATGGCAATATACAAACTTTTCCGCTCAGTTAACCCTTTGTGTCGAAGCTACTTTCTTAAGTGTGACTAAATTTAATTTTAAAAACAAAGAATTAAAGATATTTTTATTTTCAATTTTTAAAAAGAGAAACGACGCTATGTTTTAATTTTTTTTTCTAAACTTTTTTGGAAAAAAAGCAAAAACTTATTTTCTCCTTCTTTTTTTGTACAGATTCTTAGTTCAGCTCCTTAATAAGGGTTGGGGTGTCTTTTCTCCCTTGGATTGAAGGCGATTAGAAATTATATATAAAAAAAAGTTTTCAACTGAAACTGAGGACCAACAGTAAAACTTAAAACGAACAGAGATTATTCCGTATAAACAAAAAAGGTCAAAGCAGTGTTGTTTCTAAATTAAATTTTTTATCAAAAACGAGCAAAAATTAATTTTAAAAAAACAAAGTTTTTCTAAGGGAAGTAAAGAGCGAAGTTTAAACTTAAAAGATATTTTCCTATAGTTGTAGGATTACAAAAAACCAGCGCTTTACTGAAAACACAAAATTCAAGTATAAAAAACAAGAATATTGATTTTGGATTCAAAAGTAAATATGTAGCCTCACAACAACAAACTAATCTATAATGCTTTTCATAGTCCTACACAGAAGCTGTTATATTAGTAACTTTCAGTATACAACTAAAATTATCTTAAAAACTTAGGCATAAAAATAATAAGTTTAAAGTTATTACACAGCATATAAAATAATTGATTGATTTGTCAGGTAACATCTTGGTCTTACCTAGTATTACACGAAAAAAAAAACATATCAACCGTAATATGAACTCTGGAAATCCAGTTATTTTTCTCTATAAAACGAAGAATTTTAAGTTGTGATACAGATTCTAAAGTAAGTCTGTAGTCCTAATACTAATAAGATTCCTTCACTTCGAACTTGTCTACAAAAGAACCATGAAATTTCCTTTTCAGATCCAAAACGACAGTCAATCATTGAACTGAGCTCATTGTTCAGAAGTGATGCCAAATTAAACGAAAAAAATAAATAGAGTAATTATCTAAAATAGCTTTACTTTTACACTGTTAAAAGTGTCCTTAAAAGGTTTACTTTTACCGTACCAAAACTCCTATATTGTTTTGTGTTTTCAGTAAAACGCTAGTGTTCTGTAATGCTACAAACATAGGGAAGCATCACAAGTTGATCTATTTGCATTAGTTTTATTAATATATGTTATATAGGCTATGAAGTAATAATCTTTGTTCGTTTTAAGTTTCAACTTCGCTCTTTACTTTCCTCGGAAAAACTTTGTTTTTTTTTTTTAGATTAATATATACTAAATAGAATTGTATTCCCTTTTTCGTGTTTCTTTTCTTAATGGCTTGCAAAACAAGGTACATCAAGTACTGGATATATCACTAGTTCTTTGCCCAGTTGAGTCACTAGTTTTTTAAACATTTGTTGAATCTTCGCTTTGAGAAACCAACAGATCGCTTCAACGGAAGCGACCCCTTAGGAAGCCGATTTAAAGGAATCGGCAGCACCGGGCAAAGCTATTTTGAAGTACTCACCCTTTTCAGGTAATCAAAGTTAGCTATGTGACAAAGCATCTGTCTTGTCACAGTCACTAATAGTGATACAATTGGAGATTGTTCCTCGTAAAAGGGTAAGCTGATGTAACATAAGATAATCATTGACGCCAACTCATAACGAATCACGACGTAATGACCACCTTAGGGAGCCGGTTTTAAATGAATTGGCAGCACTAGGTAAAGTTGTTCTTGAAGCACTCTCCTCCTTCAGGTTATCAGAGTAAGCTATGGGCCAAAGTAATTGTCTTGTCGCATTCACTAATATTGGCACAATGGGAGATTGCTCCTCTGAAAATGGTAAGCCGATTTAACTTAAGACAATAACTGACACGAGTAGTAACCAAGGTACTACTTCTGAGCCTTGTATACGCCGTTTCAAAGAGATTCCTTTCTGTGCTATTCTGGACCATGTATACACCTTTTCAAAGAGAGTGAGTATCCTCTCACATGGCCTTATACTTCTACGACTTTATGTTCCTTTCTGTGTTATTCTGGACCTTGTATACACCTTTTCAAAGAGTGTGAGTAGCCCCTCGCATCTAGGTAATACTTCTATAGAAGCTCTACACCTTTTCAAAGAGATTCAGAAATGATATACAAGTTTTTTTTTTATGTTAAATCCGTGGTCATTCATCTGTAAGTTGATTAGTAGGTTTTTTTTTTAAAAACTTGGCTATTCGTTTCATGGGTTTCATTAATAGAACGAGTAATGCATTTGAAAAGGGTAATTACTTCTTTAGTTTACGAGATTTGCGAATTTTTTTTTTTGCGAAAAGATATTTGCGAAAAGATATTTGCGTAG